>NC_056728.1:1096876612-1096954112 GCF_019279795.1 Protopterus annectens
ACCCATCTCATATACTTATGTAGATCCCTCTCGTATACCACCAGGGCAGCAGCCTGTAGCTGGTGAGTATGGTGTTTGTTCAGGTTTGCCAGTACACCGGTCGTGTAATGGCTATGGTATATTCCATGCACACATTTAACACACCTACCCATAATGCATGCTGTACATGTTCATGTATTGTTGCAGTTAACTGCACTGCATCACAGTGGTCACTATGATGGTGTATATGAAGGGTATGTCAGACTCCTGCAATATAACTAACATCCTGTCATTGCCAAATGTGTGCACAGAGATGAACATAATGGTGTGACAAATGGCCTACAGTAGGGACATGTGTGAAACATCACCGTTATACAGTGCTACAGCAGTGTATATACCAGTATTACAATGGCAACTGTTACAGATCTACACTATGGCATATCACAATACTGCAGTCCACAACCCTTACAACCTGCAATGTGGTCCTAACATGAGCAATGAGTGTGTAATATGGAATTGTATGTTAGGACAGCAAATATGGGGAATACATACCTTCACAAACACTGGAAGCATATGTGTGGACACACTCCAGATAAAATATAGTGGAAGCAGCTGTTGAGGTACTGACACCATGCGTTCTTCATGAGAATACACCTTCCAGTAAGTACACGTCCCCAATGTCACACCAAGAAATGGTCTGCTGTCCAAGACATTTGGCCATCAAATGTGCCCACTTAACTGTAAGAGAGGCAGCTGTGGCTTGCACACATCTTACATGCCATGGCATGGACACCAGACCCAACAGGTAGCACCCAGGGGTTGGACATGTAGCCATACCTCACCATTACATATACCATGGCAAACAGTGCAGACAGTCATGTATGTGGTGAGGATGTATGGGACAGGATTAATCTAGAAAATAAACAGATGGCCATCCAAGACAGATGATGTCACATGTAGCAAACCGGTCATGCAGGCTGCCTAGTAACATGCCAGAACACTAAGGGAATGTTTAGCAAGTACTAGCTGTTGCCGTCCCTGTCTCAGCAACTGCCTGGACTCTGCATATGTGTGACCCATGGGTTAGGGTAATCAGATGGGACAGTTGCACCACAGGAAACATCAGCCAGGCCTCTCTACAGGTAGTGTATGCATAACAAAAAAGGTCCCCAAAAGGCATGCATTGCAATGTGTACTGGTGTACCAAGACCACATTGGAAACCTACAGACAGTATAAAGTAAGATACATGTGTTGCACAACCAACACCTCACCCCACCTCAGGCCCACCATCCCCATCTGTACCTTGCCGGTGCCAGTGTACACTGGTATGTTTGCCATTTCTTAGTTGTGACTAGGCTGGTACACATGGTGTTCAGTGTTTGGGACACTGCAAAATGACACACATGTGTAGGCCATAGTTGTCAAGCATCTGCAAAAAGGCTGAAGTTGGGGAGGGGTTGTCATCATGATACAACAGTGCACTGCAGCAGGGATCCAAAGGATGCTATGAATTGCTGTATCTGCACACAGTCAGGGTCAGGAACTGTGGCAGATATAACTCTGACTCCAAAGCAATAGTGACAGCAGTGTGTGAACTCCAAGGGATGTGCACATGAGTTGACCTTGCAATCATTTAGAGTTGGGGGCATGTTTGGACACTGACCAAATACTGACAAATGCAGATGGCCCATGCTAGTATACCCCTGCCAGGAATAGTGACTGCTGTAGTACACATAACAGTAGGTGCAACAAACCATCTTGATAAGGGCATGCACACATATGCACCCACGAAGTGTATGCATCTCAGTCAGCATCAACACAATTAACACATTTGTTTGACACTGCATTTGATTGTACAGGTCATATGTCACATATCAGGTTCATGTAATGTTAAAATATGGAGTAATGTGGTCTCATGACATATCAAACAAGAGGGTGTCATATCAATAAGGGTGTGTACACTCCCCATATCCATGGTAAGGTTTGAAGGTTGTCAGTGTAATTGTATTTTATTGGCCATACATGCACCGCTGATGATGAGATCTGTAAATCAGACATCAGGCATTCACAAATAACATCTGTCCACATATCACCCCAGGTATGTGTCGGACAAACACATAGGGGTTGTGAGCAGCACAGCATACATAACTGACACAATAATACACATTCAGCAATGGTGTGTACACCTGTGAGGTATGGTGCACAGTACATGCCAGGGTGCCGAACAGGTGCACTGTACATGGGTGCAGTGTGTTCCAGGGGAAGGGGCATCTTCTACTAACACAGCCCATGCATCACACACATGTATAATGTTGCTAGCATGGATTGACTATAACTGCACTGCATGCTGTTGAGTACCATATGTCATGCATGTTGACAAATGGGTAATGGGAGGTCTGTGTGTAATATCTTCGTGCAACCTCACCTGTAAGTGTGTGTGTGGGGGAGGGTTATTTTGTCTGTAAGTGCATTCTGGTGCAGTAAAGTGGGGTTGATGTATGTAGGATGCGTGTGTGTGTTTGTGTGTGTGTGTCCATGTATGCACATCTGTGATTGTGGGGTTGTTCATACCTCTCAACTTCCCTTTGAAATTGTGCAGTACATGGACATGGACAGACACATGAGACACCAGTAATACTTGTCTGACATGTAATCTCAGGACAGCTGATAGTATAATGGAACATGCAGTGGGAGGGAAACTAGACACCAGGTATACTGTTATAATTGCAATCAGCAGTAAGTTGAAAGAATACCCACATATGCAGCACTACAGATGCATTGGGGAATTACTAGACAACACCAGTGAGTGTTTCCAAATATTATTGTAGTCCACATAATAAGTTAATAGAGCAACAGATCTTGCATCTACTGAGCAATAGTTATGTATGACGCTCCAGTGCGTGGCATTATTGAGTGACTGTAGTAGCTCCTAATATATGGGGGCCATGCTCATGATGTCTGGACAAACCCAGGGTGAACACTGGATGACAGCAGTGAGTTTTTGTAAAACTGACTCCAATCAAGTCAAAGAGGTAATGGAGTAACAGGTCATGTTTTCTGATCACTTGTTTAGGCAATTAGAAGAATGATACATTAATGATTTGTATTAATGAGTGTAAGTTTCCAAGTGTGATGCAGGATGGGGAACTTAAGAGAATAAACTTGGGACAGTCTGTAAACTGAGGGACAGGTAAGTATTATGGCAGAATGTCAGGGTGTGTGTGTGTGTGTGTGTGTGTGTGTGTGTGTGTGTGTGTGTGTGTGTGTGTGTGCGTGTGTGCGTGTGTGCGTGTGTGTGTGCACTGTTAAGCAATGACATACAGGCCTTAAAGAGCATTTCTTGTTTTCCACCTCACAGGTGGCGAGGTGGACCATGGTCCCTCCTGCAGGCAATCTGATGTTGGTGTCCATACAGACACGGAAAATGATGATAGGTGTGTTGAGGCACAGGTGGGGTTGTCAGAAACTGCATCATTGTTTGACATCCCTCTGTTATCCACCCCATCCTGGCACACAGTCACAGTGCCTATAGATACCACATCACCAGTGGCCATAGCAGAGGGACAGTTGGCAGTTGGTGGCAGTGCCCATGACAGTGTGGTATCTATGGCTGCTGTGTCTGGACACAGCAGCCATAGCCGGAGTTCAGTAGGGTACCACATAGGCAGATGTACAGGGGTGCTCGTTGGAGGGCTGCTGGTCATTGTGCCCCTGGCAAAAGTGCCACATCTGGTACCACCAGACGCATGTTTCAGGCTGTCATGGAGGTGCAGGCACATATGGAACAGTACGCCAGACAGGGTATGAGGCTGCAGAGGGCTACTCTTTCAGCTCTAACTGACAACATCCATGATCTTACATGTGCCCTCTGCTACTTTACAGAGGTCATGGATAGATGGTGGGGTGAGATGTTGGGACCCATCGACCATGGATTGTCAGTGCTAGAGCATGTGGTGGGAGTGGTGCAACAGCCAAGTGAATGTCGACCAGCAAAACCAATAGCTGCAGGTCAACGTGGACATGCAAGGACACCAATCCGCTCCTGTAGTGGCAGTACCAGCCCCAGCACTGCAGAGGGGTGCTGTCCACATCACACCACAGCAGGCCACATGCACGTGACCCTGGCCAGTCCCAGGAGGGACCTGGTTCCAGCGGAGATATGTCATCATCAGGGAAGAGTACCATATTGTGGCTTGTACCTGGACATGCCCTTGGAACCCCTGGCAGGCACAGTTCTCATGTCTATGGCAGGAGGCGGTGAACTGCACACCCTACCAGGTAAGGTCTGCAGCTGTCCAACTAACACCTGTATAGGGCAGCCACATGGCAGAATTGTGTGCATGCATGCTCACACACAATACAAACACAGCTAGGTCAACCCCATACCTACACACACCACATCACCACAGCCATATCAATAATTAAAACCCCTCACTCACACACATGATGTCAAATGTATGGCCCACCATAGGTCTCTGGCAAACCAACAACACACCCTGTGCATATGATGACACCTGTGCCACATCCCTGTCATCCATAACATTGATGCAGGGACAAGCTAATATGGTTCTAATTGCACACGGTGACTGTACTACAGTGTACCAATGTACTGCTGTGTAACATGTTGTCAGCAGTAAAGTTTAATGCTTACATGTCAGGAAGTGTAGCTGTCCAGCCATGATGCATTATAGCTGTTATTAACACTGAGTGATTGTGGTCTCCGTAATGTTATCCGTTTGTGTTGTAGGTGTCCATGTGCCAGCAGGAGGATGGTCTGCTGTCGTATCTCACAAGGGGTATGGCACTGTGGTGACACCTTTGCTGTGCCATATCCTGGGTACAGGTGAACACATGTCACAGGTCTGTATAACAGTTACTGCCTGTGCACATGGCCAATAGGTCTGGGAGTGGTGTATACAGGTGAGTGCATGGTGGCTGCTGTTAGCAGCCCTTCTACTGTGGACAATGTTAGTTGAACTGGATGGTACACACCACATGTTTGTGTATAATACACACAGAGGCTTTGGTGCTGATGCACTACACAGAGAATACTGTACACATGGATGTACACATAGATACATACATCCATGTGTACAGTATTCTCTGTGTAGTGCTGATGCACTACACAGAGAATACTGTACACATGGATGTATGTATCTGTGCAAGGAACCCATTGTAGCCTATGTAATTCCACCAAGCCAGACTACACACGACAACACATTGTGGAATAAGCAGTCCACTAGTTTAATGTCATTGACAATGGTACCGGCAGGATATATGTCCTCTTCTCCAATGTAGTGCAATCCTCAACTTGGTAAACATATGTGTGCGGGTGTGGGTGGCACACCCCTACCCTTTGGAGGGTGAGAGGTGCTGTAGAACCACAGATAGTGTGATAGACAACTACCTAACCTGTTAACATGAACTGTACATTATTACGGCCAGCTACGCGGGTGATACACTCAACAGTAACTGCAATGATGTCGGCTGTGTCCACAACAGTTACACCCAGCAATATATACCAACCCCAGTATCACTGCACACCTATACAGTGGTGAAGAAGCCATTTACACATCTAACACTAGTTGTGATGAAATGTATGTTAACTGTGAAATGTTAGCATATGCCAGGCAGTTCTTGGACAGATGACCCCCTGGGACATGTGTATTCTGCAAACTGAAGTAGGTCCCTCCACATACATGCACACTCTTACTTGGCAACACTGCGACTAGACCCCTACCTATGTATGTAGTGCTACTGATGTATGTGGCTTTAATTGCACACAGCACACAACTTTTAGGATGAGGTGTGTTCCAGGTTACATGTTACATGCAGAAAATCCCCATGCATGCACAGTTCGGTAATGGGGGATGTAATGGTTGTTTATGGGCAATACATAGTGTTACATACCGTCACATACACATTGACAAACACATAACAGTCAGCCACACATCTGAGAGACCTGGGCCTATCAGTGCTAACTACCTTGTCAGAGTGTCCATTGTGTTACAGGTAAGTTGCACACAGCACATGCATAACTGGGCTGGATAGTGTTATCAGTTACCTGTATGGTTGATGGTGACAGTGGTCACCATACAGTGGTACATGGCACATGTACAAGGGGTACCATGGTGTAATGACAGTATATCCTGTACCCACACCCCACTGTGGGTATTGTATGCACTGGAACCCATGATAGCTCTCTGACATACCCACAATCACACATTGACCAGGACTGCAATACAACCCCTTGTCCATCCCAAGAGTGCTACTACAGGGATATGAATCTGATGCACATGCCACAGGCATAGTACGGTGATGCATTGTCATGCCTCTCCTATGGTCAGCAACATCACTATCCCTAATACTGTGTGGCAATGTGTATTGTAATAGGAGTATGTGGCCTTGGAATGCTATACCTTACATAAATACATGCACACATACACACACTTGCCAGAACTCACTGCATATCCGATGCCTATCAACCCATTTGTAAAACACTGTTGTGCTGGTACTGCAAGGCCCAGGTAGCCCTTAGGGAGAAGAGCGTAACAAGGTACATGTAATGTCCGGTACAGCAGCAGCCACATCAGACAGTGGTAATCTCAGTAATGCACACATACACATTTGTCAGTACTGGGGTGCATTGGTGCAGGTGTTCATAGGTGTGAACATGGAGAGATGGGAAGTGCAGGGGATGTGTGTATAGTGGTATCATGCCACCTGCCATGTGCCAGCAGGCCATCTATCAACAGACACCACTGGGGGGATCCTCAGGGTGAGGGTGACATGCATCAGCCAATCATCTGGATGCCTCTTGCAGATGGCCGGTGAGGTGCACCAGTTGACATGTATGCAACATGTATTACATAACATAGTCAGTGTCTGACTTGGAGATATGTACCCAAGCAGGTTCTGTTGACTGTGATAGTGTAGATGAGTTATCCATGGCATGTGGTGGGTACAGAGTGTGAAGTCCTTTCTTTGGCATTTATAACACAGCTGGGCAGACATGTCAGTGTCAGTCAAGCATAGATTGCCTGTAAGTATCCAAGATCGATACCTGACATCTGAACATCTGTACAGAGGCCTGACAGACATCAGCTAGCCACCTAGCTATGCATTAGAATGAATGTGTTGACAGATAGATGTCTGACACCGATAGGTATGCCATTACTACATGACGGCAGCCCTCACTGACATGTGCTATACACAAAGTAGTCTACAGTTATTTTCCACACGTCAGATCATTATCCAGTAGGAAATATTTAATGAGACACAGCTCACACACCAGGAACATGACAGTGAGGACTCAGAGTCCATCTTTGCATGCAGGAATGTTTGTTTACAGTACTATAATTAGCAATCTACTCTTACTTGGGAAAGCACTGTCACCAGTAGTAACGTAATGATACACTACATGCCAGTGTGACTGCATATAACCTGGGATACTACCTATGCATGTAACACATTCAAATGGATAAGAGTATTGTACAAGCCATATATACTCGTGTCCAGACAGTAGACTCACTCCCCTTTCTACTGTCATGACAACACATAGACGCATGTTATGTACATGGTATTACATACACATGGTCAGTGTCTGACTCTATCGTGAGGCACACTGGCGTCCCGCTCACCAGGCTGAACAAGGAGAAGGTTACGGTGAGCTGCCTGTCGGGTACTATGATCCGCCACATAACACAAGCACTCAGATCACTCCAAGGCAAGTACAAATATGACTCAGTTATTGTCCATGCTGGTGTGAATGACCTGAGGCACCTCCTGGACTACATGAAAGAGACATAGAGGAGCTCTCTGAGCATGTAGCCCAGGCCGGTATGACCCTGACCTTGAGTAGCATCTTACCCTCACCAAGAATGATGCCACAATATGAAGACAAGATGATCAATTTTAACAATTGGCTTAAGTATTGGTGTCATTCAAAGGGATCAATGCCTGTCTGCCTGGGATGACATGCTCGACAAGCCACGATGCTTCGCTAGGGACGGCTTGCACCTGTCACCCTGGGCTTTGGATATTGGCAAAGGCTCTTGCCACCCCATAGTGCCTTTTTTAGGCAAGGCTCAAAAGATAAACCCACCTCCATAGGTATCACAAGGGATAAGAAACTAAGAGTATTGCTACTCAACACCAGAAGTCTAAACCAAGATGCATGCACTCAAACTCTCCTTAGCATGGAGAACATTGATATCTGTGCAGTAACAGAAACCTGGTTCAAGGCTCCGAGAGCACCCCAGCACTACCAGGTTATACCTCATACCATGTTTTTGGCCCCAAAACTTGGACCGAACCACAAAGGAGGGGAGTATCAATATTCGTCAAAGATACCCACACCTCCAGGTTGGTGGCACAGCACGAAGCATCAGAGACTATCCATGTGCAACTAACAGTGGGTAAAACTGCCTTCCAGTTTATAACCTGCTACAGACCACCCTCCCAAACCCAGGAACCCCACTCAGCCTTCCTGAGAACATTGGAAAATATGAAGGTCTCTCCAAACAACATTATATTGGGTGACTTCAACTACCCTAACATAGACTGGGAGCATTACTCTAGCTCCAACACCCTAGCCCAAAGGTTCCTAGAATTTATAAACTCAAATGCTATATAACAACTTGTTGCCACTCCCACAAGAGGGGAAAACATACTGGACCTGATCATCACCAACATGGGGACTCTATGCTCCAGACCAGAAGTGTATCCCTCACTGGTATGATCAGACCATAAGCTAATCTCACTAGATATTCACATCCTGACCCCATCCCCCGCCCAGAAAACCACAGTGAAAAACTTCTCTAAAGCAAATTTCACACTCCTCAAAACTGAGGTGGAATCCTTCAAAGCCCCCGGGCCTGTGGAAAATACAGCGCAGACCACAGAATCCTTTATAAATGCATTCTATGAACACCTTCAGGAATGCATGGATCATGCAATCCCAAATAAAACCAAGACCCAATCCTCCAAAGTTAGGCGTCCTGTCTGGTGGACCCCAGCCATAAACAAACTATACAATAGAAGGAGGAAGCTACTACATGATAGAGCAAAATCCCAAAAAGGGAAGGCATCTCTGATCAGTATTAGCAAAAAACGACGGGCACTCATAAAATCGTCCAAGGCCAGCTTCGAGAGAAAAATTGCACAGGACACTAAGGATAATCACAAGGCTTTATTTAGTTATGTTAGGAACCTGGGTGGGAATTCCCAGATATGCTCAGAATTAGTCCAAAATGACAAAAAATACACCGAACCCACAGACATTGCCAACATCCTAGCTGACAGGCTCAGCGCAAACTTCTCCCCCCCTTCCCCACCAAAAGGGAAAATATCTATCCCAGCAGAGTGCTGCCCCCCTGACATCTCAGATGCTCAGGTAAGAGCAGTCCTCTACAAAGCAAAAAACACAGCATCAATGGGACCAGACGGTGTCCCAGGCTGCATCCTACATGAACTCCAAGAAGAACTAAACCCAAACATAAAACTACTGTTCAATCTCAGCCTTACTACAGGATATGTACCCAAAGAGTGGCGTACACCAACAGTGGTCCCTCTCCACAAAGGTGGTGCCTCAACGGATCCTGGAAACTATCACCCCATAAGCTTGACTAGCTTGGTCTGCAAAGCTATGGGAGGATCATCATGGACCTCATAAATAAAGATATTGGGGACCTACAGACACTGGATCCTACCCAGTTCGGCTTTGATAAGGGCAGATCCTGCCTCTTAAACCTGGTCAATTTCTTTGAAACAGTCACCAAGGCCATTGACGAGGGTAAGGTGGTCCACACAGCCTATCTGGATCTTGCAAAAGCCTTCGATACAATACCCCACTCGTGCATTATAGATAAGTTCACCAGCTTAAATATAAATATAAACCCCTCTGTCACTAGATGGGTTGCAAACTGGCTCAAAGGACAGAATCCACATGGTTAGAATTGCTGGAGCCATGTCATACTCCAAACCAGTTACAAGTGGCATCCCACAAGGCTCAGTCCTGGGACCTCTCTTGTTCGGTATATATTTCTCGGAGGTACAGGTTAACACGGAAGGACTGTGGCTGACCAGGTTCGCAGATGACTGCAAATTGGGCGCCATAATAGACTCTCCAGCCGACACAAGCATCCTACAAAAGGGCCTCATAGAAACAGACAACTGGTGCCAGAGCCATGGCCTCAAGCTAAACGCCAAAAATTGTATAGTCGTCCCCTTTGGCAAAAACAAAGTGCCCACAAATTACCACATAGGTGGTAATCCATTACGTATGGAAGAGGTAATTAGGGACCTGGGGACCCAAGTTGATAGCAATCTCTCATTTGACAACCACGTGGCCAAAGTGGTTAGAAAAACATTTTATATAGCCCACATAATCATGAAGGGATTCACATCTAGATCAGGGGAGTTCATCGTGCCTCTTTACTCATCCCTCATCAGGCCCATAATTGAGTACAATGCCCCTTTTGGGATGTACCTTACCAGACACCTGCAGCAACTGGAAAGACCCCACAAGTACCTCACCAAGAGGATCAAAGGGCTCAAACAGATGCCATATGCTGCCCGGTTAAAGAAACTCCAGCTCTACTCAGTGGCATACCGCCTGCTCAGAGGCGATCTGTGCCTGACGTATAAAGCCATGTCCAACCTGGAATTAATGGACATGCTGCACCTCAGAAAATCCAAATCCCATTAATCTACATGCTCGAGAGACTTGAACCTCAGCACTGAAATAAATAGGACATGCTGGAGGGACAGATTCATAACCCAGAGGCTCCCTTCACTCTGGAATAAAATCCCAGTCCAGGTTAGGCAGAGTCCCTCATTGACTCTCTTCAAGAGGAATCTTGATGAGTGGATGGGAGATAGTAGGTTTACCCTGGGTATCACTTCTGTGTCACTGTTAGACAGAAGCACAGTATACTAACCTCGAAAAAGGGCATAGCAAAATTCATTTAAAATGTTTGGCGAAAGCCAAACACACTCTGGCTAGGCTTATAAATGCCCTAGGGCAGATAGCCTAGTATGAACCTATGAACCTATGAACCTATTACAGATATCATTACCCTGCTATGTTATCAGACTGGAATGTAAGCACTGGTAACCAGGGCTAAGCCATGCTTAGCAGGTGTCAGCATTGCTGCAATATTACAGCTAAGCACATTTGCGCACTGGTAAACAAACCTACATGGTGTAAGCGCCCATATGTTTAACCAAATGTTAGCACTGCTTAGCTTAGTGCAAACCCGCGCAAATGCACTTAAACCTGCACAAAACTGCCTTAACCACTCTGTATCCAACAGCCCTTGTTATGCCCAGCAACAAAATAAACAGCCATTGCAGATCTTGAACCCAGGACCCTGTATACTATAGTCACAGCAGTTAACCACTATGCTATGACAGCTGTGAAAACACTTGTTGTTTTTCCAATATATCTGTCATTGCACATATTGAATAGTATTGAACAATTGCTGTGACTTCTAGAATTGTGTAGTACTTGGTAGTGATATTACTGTTGCATCACATATGTTGCTATATCTAAATATACACATATCAGATAAATATGGTGTGATACATCTGGGAAGGTATACACAACAGTAATGTTTACATATGACAAGGATATATATATATATATATATATATATATATATATATATATATATATATATAGATAGATAGCTAGATAAATATATATATATATATATATATATATAGATAAATATATATATATATATATATATATATATGTGTGTGTGTGTGTGTGTGCAGTTATATGTGTACATGTACATATACAGATATATTCATATATATGTATTTATATACATCTGTATATTGCATCATATGTATGGCCATATATAGATCTCTCTGCATATATATATATATATATATATATATATATATATATATATATATACACATATATATGTATGTACATCATATATGTATATATATATATATATGTAGATATATATAACTATATGTGTATATATATATATATATATCTATATATATATATATATATATATATATATATATATATATATATATATGTATTCCTATTACAAGAACGAAAGTTCACTACTTTGAACTTGTAATAGGAAGCCTCACTTCTGCGAAAGTTCACTTTAACAAAAGTGAACATTTGCATAAGTGCACTTCACCAAAAACACCGCAGCACAGTGGAGGACATAAAAAACAAGCTATGTCCTCCACTATGGTGCAGTAGTCATGGACCTTATGGTTAGGGCATGGATTAGGGTAAGGAGATAGTAAAGCTATCCCCTTACCCTAACCCATGCCCTAACCCTAAGGTTCGTGACTATCGCACCATAGTGGAGGACATTGCTATGTCCTTCACTGCACTGCAGTCATCATGGACCTTAGGGTTAGGGCACGGGTCATGGTAATGGGATAGCCCTACGAGCTATCCCCTTACTCTGACCCATGCCCTAACTTTAAAGTCCGTGAGTACTGCACGGAAGTTCAGTACAACACCCGTTCGTTGTACTGAACTTCACGTAAGTGCACTTTTGATTAAGTGCACTTTCGCTGTATTAGTGAAAATTCGATCTAGTGTATGGAACCCATATATATGTATATATATATATATATATATATATATATATATATATATATATATATATATATATCTGTATATGTGAAGACATATATAGATGTGTATATGTATGTTGTGTGTGTGTGTGTGTGTGTGTGTGTGTGTGTGTGTGTGTGTGTGTGTGTATATATATACCATTTATGCATTCACATGCTCCTGTCTGTCTTGACACATAATAACCGGTGGTGCAGAGGTCACATGGCCACATACTACCCACTAATTAGTGACATACATCTGTACAGCATCCAACTGCTTTGTCAGAAATTCATAACAGTTATGGTGGCCCAGCAGCAGTGCATCTGACAAATATCAGGGCATAACATCACACTGGCTAAGTACACTAAGCTGCTAGGCATGTAACAAACCACTATGCAAACTACAGGCAGACTGCCACAACACTGGCCTACATTTCTTATGGGGGAATGCACATGTACCTGCAAATATAGCAGGCTCTAAAGGAATGTCACAGCACAGAGTAACAGACACTTGTGTGAAAGTGCATACCCACAAGCAATGTGAACACAGCCACAGCCACATATGGTAAGCGAGCGTAGTATTACAGTATATGGACTGTCTGATCAACACCATCCTCATATGCGCCACTCACACAGTAACCCTACATATACTGGACCACTTCACAGTGTGGTCCAATGCCTGTCTGTGGTATGGGACATGTGTGTATTTGGCTCTTTACTAACATGTAAGCTGATAGTGTACCATACACTGGAGAAGCATGTGACATCACATATAACAGGACCAAGAACAATGACATCTACCACAGTCTGTACACAGGCCAAGGTACATATTCGCAATACACACACTGTCGACAATCACCATAAGTACACAAACCTCACTACTGTACACACTACCACAGAATGCCCAGGTTATATCCTCAAATATAACCCCTACTATACATAACATGTCTAGCAGTCTGATATATCACTGGCTTGTTATCAGGTATGATGTCAATAAATAATGGTGTACAGAACATATGCACCTCTTACAGCATGACATATGTACAAAGGTTGACAGAGTTGTGGTTGGAGGCACAAACACAGGGCCAATATTGACATGTTGCTGTGATAACCTCATACATTTACTGTTATAACAGAGTTTGTTGTGACATATGTCCTATGAGGGATATGAAGTCAGTAACTCTCATTGCTGTCACCATGTACTGACTGCAACCCTCAGACTATGCTTCTGTAGTTCTAAGAAAGGTAATATGTGAGTAACACAAGACACAAAAGACTCCAAACACTGGCCAGTCTGTAGATAACCCTACAGGTGGGAGTTTCCTCAAACACATAACACTGTCATGATAGGAATTAAATCATGTAGACTAGCCATATCCACACAAGCCCTGTTAAACCAACATTACTCCAAATGCAGAAGAGCAAAACTTACATTCTGTAGTCATGTCTGAAACATCCCCCTCCTGTTTGTTGGCCTGTTTCCACAGTGTATGTTGTTACAGGTATATCCCACTACCATCCGTGATGCTGTTTGCCAAGCACAGACATGAAGTTCTGCTTACAGTGAATGAAAAGGGCCAACACCCACGTGATGTTCCTAGTTATAGGAGTGTGTTTCCATGCAACTGGCTATGGGAATGTTACCACAGCTGTTCCACATGCAATCAGCTAGTGGTGGACTACAATTCATGCACAGGCCATCAGCTGATCATGAGCATCACTTACAAAACACAAGCTGCTGCCTAAGCAAAGCAGGTGGACTTCCCCACATCCACCAGAGAGAGGGAGTGAGAGAGACAGACAGAGACAAAGTAAGACAGAGCGGGGGTAGGAGAGTAAATGCTAATCATGTTTGTGTCACACACTTATCCGTATGGGGTATCAACCCCCTGCCTGATTATGTATTGCTATTACATGCCTATGCAGTTCTTGCATGTGCCACAGAGCTTATATGTTGGGGAGTTGTCCAAAGGTATATTTGATGGTGAGTGACATCAGCAACAGCGATAAAGGAGGGATAAGGTAGGTGTAGTACATGTGCCTGTCCACAAGAACAAGTGTCGAGAATGACACACCCACACTCTCTCAGGGACTCACGCACATTATCACAGTTGGCAGGCTCAGGATCAGACTTCCTAACTAACTAGTTTGCCACACTGCAATAATACACAGGTATCACATGAACCACAGAGGTTATCAGGCTGATATATGGGCAAAAGGTATGTCAAGGTGTCTGACATCAGAAGGCATGCAGGCATGCTTCAGTAGGCCAATGGGAGGTGTAGTGAGTGTGAATGGCATCCAAATCATTATACGCCACACACACACACATACACACACACACACACACACACACACACACACACACACACACACACACACACACACCAAGTCTTACAGTTGCAAAGTCTGGGATTAGAACTCCTACCTAACTAGTACATCACACTGCAGTATTACGCAGTTATAGCATGCGCCATGGACCTTACTGGGCTACTCCTTCCTCAAAGGTGTATTTCAAAGTGAATGACATCAGCAGGCTTGCCAAAGTAGGGCAATGGAAGTTGTAGTGGCTGTGAATGGCCTCAAAAGCATTGATCCCTACACAGACAAGCAAACACACACAAAGTTTTACAGTTGCCATGTCTGGGACTATAACTCCTACCTAACTGGCACATCACACTACAGCATTACACAGTTATAGCATGCACCCTGGAGCTTATAGGGCTATTCCTTCACTAAAGGTGTATTTCAAGGTGAATGACATCAGCAGGATTGCCATAGTAGGGATTGCCATAGTAGGGCAATGGGTAGCGCAGTGTGTGCATGGGCCATAAACCATTCATCTGGAAGCAGACATACAACACTCAGGCACACACAGGTTTATATTTCACAGGTACATGTATACAACTGCTAGATGAACACTGACTTGTACAATCATGTTACAGTGTTATCACAAGCACCACAGACACTATAGTGCTGAGGGATACCAGAGGCAAATGTCTACAGTGATTGACATTTGCATATCATGTGGTTTTAGCCAATTGGATGTGTGCTGGGTGGGACAGGCCTCATGATGGGAGGCTGTTTGTCACTGTCTGTCACTCTCTTCCATACATCTATGTATGTGTACTTTTGGCCTATTGTAGTGTGTTGTCCTTGGATATATATGTGTATTCCTACCCAATGTGCAATGTGGAGTGTGTGCACAAACATCTGTGACTGTCAAATACGTATAGTCCACTGTTGTTGCCAGACATGGGCTTCATTTAGTGTGGGAGCATGCCCAGTATGACTTTCTGTATTGAATGTGTGAATCCATTCCAGGTAGGTTGTACTCCATTGCAGGCTTTTGTGTTCTACACCTACAGCTAGCAACCTGTTTCTGTGAGATATCTATAGATCAGTTGACAATATGGGGTCAAAATGGGCAAAGGATAGTGAGTTACTGTAAGTAATTGTGTCTGTGCTGCTTCTGCTACATGGTTTTGGTGTTAGCAGAGATATTCAGACATATGTACTGTTTTACACTGTGATGTTTTATGTCTTCAACTACTGTCAGGTATACATATTTGCTTGCAGTAATTTCCTGGGGAACACAGGGCGAATGCAGCTGTGTCCAGTATTGTGGTCTGCAGCCTACATATTCTTGCACAATCATGACATTCTGGAGGGGAAGCTGCAGACACTTGCTGATGGGTCTGTGTAAATGGTTCAGCACCTTGGTATAGTGGTGGCTGAGGATCCCATGCTTGTACATCCATCAACGTGACAACATGGCCATATCCTGCTGTGGCCATACCTCACAGCTGTACAGATTCACACAGGTTACCCAGAGGCAGGGGTCATATTTTTAGACATTAGCCCTTCACATTGTGGTTTACAAGCAGGTTTGTAGCCACCCATTCCTGTGTTTGCAGGCAGG
This sequence comes from Protopterus annectens, assembly GCF_019279795.1. NCBI lineage: Eukaryota > Metazoa > Chordata > Ceratodontiformes > Protopteridae > Protopterus > Protopterus annectens. The sequence continues at coordinate 1,096,893,118 of NC_056728.1, forward strand.
GATAATATGTGCACACGGCTGAGTTTCAGACTTCACACACTCCATGCCGTCCATGCTCCTACCCCCCTCTATTATTCTATCCTCTTCCAAGCATTATTTGAACATTATATGATAAGTTCCCTATAGTTATCACTTCATCCCAGTAGTAATTTGGTGTTGCCCACAGTTCATGCAGTAGGACATGGTGGACATGTTACTGGGATTTGTCGACATGGCCTTTCATTAGGCTTCTGTGGGCTGTGTTATGTTTTTATTTGGGAGTCCATGACATAACATACATTGGCAGTACGGGTGAGACACAGACCTTTGGCAGAGGAGTGTAGGGCATTTGGTAGTAATGCAGGCCATCTGTAGCAGGCCGTTGCATTGTGTCACTCCTACAGTCCCAGACTGCAAGCCACTATATTCCCCTGGGGTGACAGGGTTGGTGTGCAAGGTGTTAATGTCAATACTTTATGTCATTATTGATATTGTTGTGTGAATGCTGGCAGGGTGCTGCTTACAGCTAGGGATACACCTACATGGGACACCTCTTCAGCATATTGCATTCTGTGACTATTTACATACAGAGGTGGGCGTCATATTGTACTCATTCCCAACAGCAGAGATAAGACCTGTGAGGTACCTGTGGGTGATGGTGGGGTGAGCTGGGTGCATGCGTGCTATGGACGCTACTTGCATCTGACTCATGGATATACGTGGGGCATGCCACTTATGCTGGCTTGTGCAGGGACATCAGCAGTTTCTCAATACTTCATACTTGTGACCTTTGTGGTCTGCCAGTGTTTGGCCATATGGCATCAGTATTCCATACTACAAACCCAACTAATGAGCTGCTAACCTGTATGTACAATTCCAAAGGTGTGTCCATTTGAAAGTAACATATTATACACTGTCTTGGGTACTTCTACCTGTGTACTGTATGTATGTCTGGGCCCACATTCATGCCATGTCCATCTTTCAGATGGCGATAGATATTACAGCCAAACAAATACAATGGCTTACTGCTGGAATGTGTTTTGCTGGGATGCCTTGTGTTTGGCACTGCAGTTGTGAGAACCTGGCCCTGTCATTGGCAGTACTGGCCAATGGCCACCACGACAAACCTCACCATGCCTACATGCTGACTGCTCTCACACCATATACAACACACACCAACCTAACACATGCAGCCCTGCATAATGTGCACATGCTACAATCTATCCTGCTACTTTGGCCAGCTCAGGTAAGCTGTTCTTCACTGTTATTATACATACACATACATGTTACTACATTTCTACATAGGATTGTGGGGGGGGGGGCACACCTGACAACTGTACACATTTGCTATGACTGTACTGGTATTTCAGGTACTCCATTTCATTCTGTATTCTGACCTGTCATGGAGACTAGAGGCATATCAGTTTACTACTGTTCTTAGGTTTTCTTGACCTACATTTCAGTTTCAGACTTCTTACCCTTCAGAACTAATATCCCACTGCCTGATTTGTTGTAGTCTGTCTATGTAGGTATGGAGGAGGGATGTTCTCCATAGCCATCAATTAGAGGCCTTAGCACAGCCTTTCTTTGTGTTTGTCTACACCTGCCCTGCTGCTTGAGACTGTTGTTGAGTATGTGAGCCTCCCTGACTGGCATGTGTATGTCCTATGGAGACACATTTGGCCCACCACATTTCCTGCAGTGGATTTTGTCACCTTGTCTAGTACTGCCTGCTATGGCAATGCCAGTATTTGTTACAGATTTCATGCTGCCACTATAGGTGTCTACTATCTGGTGGTATCCCATTCAGCCACCCGATTCCCTTGCATGCTCACATCCATACCATACATACAAGTAACAAAACATATTACTCCATTCAGCAATTGATAGGGAGAGTGACTTACCTTGTGGCTGTACCAGTATTGAGGATGGTGCTGGAGGGCTGACTATGTCATATGCACATAGTACACTCCCTATATATGGTTAAGCACAGGTAGTCTCATGTTTGGCATCCCTTTTACTGTATGTGCGAGTCAGAGAGAGGTGTCATCCCCTGGGTTCCTACCATGTCAGTGTATGTGCTATGCGTTGCCTCTTTGCCAAGGCCTGGGCATACTGGGCATGCCTCCTTCTGCCTACTGGGGCAGGCTCAGTTTGTTCCTCCTCTGAGTCACTCTGTGCCTGTGCAGGCCTTGGCAATGGTGGGGGGCTGTGTGGCCCTGCCCCATGCTGTTCCTGCTGCAGCTGTTTCCACAGGATCATATTGTGTAGCATGGCACATACGATGACAATTTGGGTACATGTAGCTGGTGAGTACTGAAGGCCTCACCGGATATGTCCAGGCACCGGAATCGTGACTTGAGCATCCCAAACACATGCTCTATTATGATTCTTGTCTGTGTGTGTGCCTCATTATGGAGTTCTTGTTCGGGTGTGTGTGCATTTCTGATAGGTGTCATCAGCCACGGCTCCAGTGCGTTACCAGCATCCCCCACTAGCTAGCCGTAAGGGATGTTCCCATTGGGAAATCTCTGGTACAGTTGCATCATATGCCTGATGTGGGAGTCGTGATAGCTTCCAGGGCAGCCAGCACACACATTCATTATAATACCCTGGGCATTGCACACGACCTGGCAGTTGATGGAGGAGAAGCCCTTGAGGTTGATGTAGACTCTACCCCACTCACTGGGTGGTGCTTTGATGTGTATGTGCGTGCAGTCTATGGCACCCACTACCTCACGGTAGTCTACTATTTGGTGGAAGAGACACATATTGCTGGTCAACGCCTAACGGCTGTTGTGGAAATATATGTGCTCACCGGCATGTGCTGACATGGTATCCAGGAACTGGTGGAGTACCCCGGATGCTGATGTCTGTGAGATCCCATGATATCCCCAGTTGGCCTTTGGAAGGTACCTGTGGCTAGTATTCTTAGGCCTACACATACCTTGGTATCCACTGGGATGGGTTCCCCTCTGTTAGTTCTGTATGTCAGGCATGGCCAGCACAGCTCAACAGTTTGCTGTAGGAGGTCCCTGTCCACCCTGTAGCACTCCACTATCTCCACCTCATGTAGCCCCTAGTAGGTTAACCTGGGTCTGTACACTCTTCTCCTTCTCCTCACTGTGGGTTGGTCGTCAGCATTTTTGTCCTCACCACCCTCAGCCTCTTCCACATGTTGATTTATGAGAGCTAATGCAGCCTCTATCATTTTGTTGCTTTTGCTAGGCAAAATTTCTCTACTTGTGTACACCGGTGGTGTAGAGTTTGTGGAAAAAAACAGAGGGAAAGGTGTTTGCAGAGTTTATGGCAGTATGCTGGGCTGGGCTAGGCTGCTGCCTGTGTAATTGGCTGATTCTGATACATTTCACCTGTCAGCTATGCTGGTTCTCCTTGATTACCTTCCTACTGCTGTTTTCCCTTCCCATTGTCTTCCTGTTTAAGCCTCAAGGTGCGCCGCACAAACACAGTGCTCAGATGTGCACAGAGCTGTTATTTCCTGGTTTACTTTTTTTTTTTGTTTTGTTTAAAATGTGGTGTATGGCATGCACACCCACTTAGGCAATGTAAAGAGTGCTTGGCAGCTTCAGACACACCCCCTTGTTTAGTTCTGCTAAGCTGCTGGCAAACCTGAGCCACAGGGCTCCAATAAGCTAATAGTATGCCTGACACACCCCGCTATGATGTCAGCTAGCTCTTAGGCTTGCACCATGGTCTTCCTGCACCTACATGGTTGGGTGCAGGCTAGCCATGAGGGGGAATCTTTGATTCAGTATCATTCCCCTCATTTGCATAGGATTGCCTGCTAATGCCTAGTTACAAGTCTGACATTGAGCCTTCCCCTTCAGCAACCACTATTTACTGGTCATGTTGTCTTCTTCCTGCCATTGAGTATAATAATGGCAAAATTGTGATTTTGGACAGAATGCTTTTTTCAAGGTTTTTTTTTTATTTTTGGGCTGATCCCATTTGCATGCCGCTGCCCTATGCTTAAACGGCCTAAATCGGCCAAAAAAAAAAGTTTTTTTTTTTATTTTTGCAACTGTTTTCCATGCCAATGGCCATATATTTGGCCATTGGCATGCTTTACATGTTATATACACCCTTTATTTGGAGCTGTCATGGCTCCTTTTGGAGTTTGCAGAAATGTACTCGGTTACTAACGGAGTACATTTCTACAGATTACACTAGTCTTGGACGACTGGCTGCCAGCTTTGTGGATTGCAAATTCAACTCATGTGCATGGTTTTCACCTGAAAATGGGGTAATTTGCATTTAGGAGCTGTGTCCATGCAGGAATAGTGCAGGAGTACTCGTGCATGTCCCGGGAGCTTGTTCGTGGATCTCTCGGTGGCCATATTGCCTCCAGCAGCTCCTGCATTATTCCTGCATGCCATGTAGGGCTTGTTGATTCCTGGGGACAGTTTATATTGTCAGAAATTTCATAGAAATACTATTAAGAGCTGAAATTGTTTTACTTACAATTACCCTTTTCTTTTTTCTTCCCATCTCCTAGATCTAAAGGTTTTTGAGCCCCAGAATACACTTTAGACGAGGCATAACAATTGCAACAGACTGCTGATTTAATCCAATCAAGTGTGTGCTTCATGACACTACAGAAACAATCCTTCCTGTGGTGCTAGCCGCTGATATACAGCTCAATGAACTATGAATTCAGATAGGTAGGTGTCAAGTGTGGGAAGATATAACTACTAAGTGTGTAAAAGAATAGTATCAGGCATAATCAGCTTCTCAAAAAACAGTTGAAGTTTACAATTTGACTTACTGTAAATATTTAAAACTGGGAAGAGAAATGGCAATTTTTGTAATCCCATTACTGGAAGCTATATGCATTCAAACACAATGATCAGGCTATTCCTTCAAGTATGTGTTGCCTGACAAGTGTAATATGAAACCTTGTGTGGTGACATCTGTTAATCTACAGGCCAAAGGGACTTGACGTGCACTGCATATGTTCAAATCTAGAGTTGTATGTCTTTTATTTATTTATTTTTTTATAATATACTGGTTATAGGCAAGAATGGATTATTCAACAGTTTTGGATGTGTGCCATGCCATGTAGTGGCCAAAAAGTGACATAGGACCTGTGTTATGATATTTTATTATACTTTTGGTGATCAGTTATTGAGGTTCATCCAGTAATTTCTGTACTTCCATATAAGTATGCCCGGTGTAGTGATATATACTGCTGCCCAATGGTTAGCACAAAGAACATTAAGTAATTAATGTTGTAGAATAGTTATTATCAGTTCTCATTTGGGGGGGGGGGAGTGTTGAGAATTTGCTTCCAGTAGCATGGATCTGCAGATTGCATTGCAATGGAGGCAGTTTTCCATGAGCAGAGGATATCAATATTGTTACATGCATGTGTACACCTGTATGTAATGTCTATTAGTTTCTACAATTCGCTTACTACTTGATGATACTGTTCCATCTGTTTGTGAGGTACATTGCATAGTGAGGTCCAGTTATTATGATGTGTTGCACAATGGTTAATTAAGGAGACAAAACATTGTTGAAAAAAATATGAGGAAAGGCATTGATGAGAAGAGAAGAAGCTTTCTATCAGACATAGGGACTGATGTGACAAAGGTTATGAGACTTAAGAGAAGGAAAGTGGATTAATCCTTTGTTTTATTCTAAGAGATATAGAGAGGACATTTAGACTGGCTATGATACAGATTGCTAACAACAAGAAGAAAAACTGAAGAAGTATTACTGAAACAGTCTTAACATATTCACAACTAACTACAGCACACAAACTCATTCATCATCCAGAAAAATGCCCTGTGCTACAAAACTCATTACAACCCTACTGTCCAGCAAGGGACCTCTGTTCTAGTAACAAATTCTTATTACTTACAAATAAGTCAAATAATGTTGCAGGAGACTCACTCCCAATGCATTGCTAAACTCTGGAATGGTATTCCCCTGCAAATTAAACTGTCCAACAAACTCAGCAGTTTTAAACCACTGCTTAAACAACATCTTAACCAATCCTTGTCCTGTACATGCCCATCACAGGGTTAAAACTTTTTCACTTTACAGTACTATCCAAACATAATATTCTCAACCTCTTACTGAAATGACAAAACAATTTTTATACATAACTGTTGCCTGTACAATCCACTAAGTCGAATGTGCGATCTCTCTTTAGTAACTTCTACCTCTGTAAGATGTTAGAATGCATATGTATAAATGTAACTACTGTTTGTGTATAAATAGAAATAGAACTGTAACTACTGTTTGTATATAAATGTAAATAGAAATATAATTACTGTTTGTGTATAAATGTAACTACTCTGTGTTTGAATGTAACTTAGTATAATGTAATGTAAGCAAATGGAGCTTTTTTCCCCTGGGCCTCCACTGAAAATGGGTATTACCCAGTCGGACTATCCCAGTAAACAAAGACAAATAAATAAATACATAAATAAATACAGCCCTCCATTTCCCTTTGGGTACATTTCTCTTTAGTATTTCCTAGACTCAGTGCCACAAGAAAAAAATCTCAATATTCTTCATATTACATCCACTTCACTTACTTTAAGCTGTTTCCTAAGTGTTAGACACAACCAATGAGGCTTAAAACCAGTGGAGTAAACAGACTGGTGTTCAGTAAATGTTTGATGCAGCCTTGTACTATATGGATGAACCTTATGACTGGGGCAGACTGAGGGCAGCACATGTTAATGAGACAGGTGTTCTCAATTTAAAATTGTAAAAAGAAGGATTTTGGCTGTTGAAACTCAGTTCTGTGGAATATGCCTAAACACTGGAGGCATAACTATGGCTTAAACAGTTAATCCTGATGTAAACCCTGGCTATTTTTTGAACAATGGAAGCCCTTTTCATACAGCAGTATATTATGACTTTGTGTTTGAAACTGATTAATTAAACTGTAACAGTAAATATAACTGACAAAAATAAATCATGGAACAGATTTTTACACTGCTTTGAGAATGATACACAGTGTTGCTTATATGCATATGGATTTACAAATCCCACATTATCTTGTAAAATGTTATTTTTATTAAAAACAGCTTATGTTTAAGAATGCCTTGTAATCTGCATTTTATTAAACAATATAAACTATTTTTATACATTAATAAAGTTATGTAGCACCTTTAAATAAATACATTTGGATGCTGGTTTTGTGTTTGCTTTAGGAAAGCACTCAAAATGTTTGCTAATTGGAATTCATTTTGGCTCTACTCACAGAAATGAAACTGATTTATCCTTCAGAATCAACTGCATTAAACAAAATGCTATGGAGAAACAAAAATTGAATTTTGTTTCTAAGGTTTCAGCAGTTTCCAAGATATAATATAATATAATATAATATAATATAATATAATATAATATGATACATTTTATGCTAACATTGAGTAGAGTCCTCTACATAAAGTGGTATAAAGAACATTTCAATAGATCACTGACATCAGGAAAAGATCTGCATTTCAATGCTTCCTATAAAACAGATCAGTGCAGAACTATGCAAATTAGTTTTTTAGTTTCACTAGATATTAACAATGATCAAAATAAATATAATACAGAAAAAGAGAAATATGCATTAAAATACCCATTGTAAGCTATTCAATGCCTCATGTAAAAGAGGCACAAAACAACTTTGGATATCATGATATGCATGAATACATACAAAATATAATAATTCATGTTTAATAATTTTGCCAAATTAACTGTATTCCAGGCAGTTACCACATTCTAGAATACTTGAATAACATTTAAGAATTTACAGTTTCATCATCCATTCATATAAAGACCATTGTATGATTTTAATGGTGGTCAGAGTGCCTTAACAATATGAAATGAAAGTACAAGGGCATGAAAATAAAATAAAAATCTTTGAAGACTTGATTGCATATCAAAATGTCATCATGCATACTTTCAAAATTCTTGAAGGTGGAGTTGAAATATCCTGAGATATATTTAGATAGAGACACATCTGGTATAAAAAAAGCCAACATGTATAAAAGAAGTGAACACATCTTCATACATATTGAACTGTGTTTGGATTTCTTCATGTTTGGTCTGCTTGACAGTCATTGCCCATCCAACATACAAGAGTCAGAGTTGATAACATCGTAGCCACAGTACTCGTATACATGTGACTAATTAAAGGAACAGGGCACCTGACAGTAAACAAGGCAATGGTTGTCTTAAAAAATCCAGGAATTAAAATGCATAGTATGTTTCTACCAAATTGATTTTAAGCAGCACTTAAGACAGATCACCCAATTAAAAGAAGACTCTGTTAACCAGAGTCCTTATGATTGCAACTTGTGTGCCATTTGGTAGTAGAATGCAGTAAATAATGTCACGTTAGCAGTGGCAATGGCACATATGCACTGCATGGCCTCCTGTGTTTCCAAGCAATGCATGATTTTGCATACATCAAGGACACACACACACACACACACACACACACACACACACACACACACACACACACACACACTAACACCCGCACACACATACTCTTACATGCATGCACATAGTCATTCATATTAGTATGCACATGCAGCATGTGTTTGTGTATGTGTGTATGTGTGTGTGTGTGTGTGTGTGTGTATGTGTACCACAGTAATGACTGATGATGTTTTGAGATCTATAGAACAAGCTGTAGAGCATTGCATTCTAGACAGGATGCCCAGTGCATAGGAGTGGACTTGAAATTCAATAAACTTCCAAAGTTGCATGCAGTTTATTACCTATTCCTGCCCCTTTTGTAGCATTGTGCTCAGTATCTGACACAACTGTCCTGCAATCCTACACAGTGCTTCAACATCTTTTCATAAGATCAGCCTACATATATTTTTGGAATATATGTGGAGCAACTATGTTCTCATAAAAGTGATAGATAAATTATTCTACTGTCATTGCATATCATGGCTCTCTATTTACCCCATGTCTACAGGCATTCATTTGTATTCAGATATGTATCTATTTATACACCCAGCAACTACAGTGATCAATACATATGTGGTTGTATGTATCCATTTCTATAAGCATCTATGTTCGTTTGGGATTTGGCTTTCAGAATGTGTACTTACACCACTGTACTTCCATTTATACAACACCTTCAGGTTAGAGGCCATAATACACATTGGTGGAAGCTTGATACTGCATTATTGTGTTATGTCAGACATCAGCCTTGGTGCACAGTATTATATTAGTGGTGTATTTCATACTAATGTATTCATTTGAGAATATTTTAAGCTCCACAATCAGACTTGTTGCTCACATATGTAGCTCTGGAATTCATTTGCTTTTGAACTATGGATTTATTTTTTCATTTTGGCATATCTGTCTATGCACTGCATTCCAGCTTGATGAATTCTGTCTGCAGAAATCTGAATAATTCAGTTTTAAATATAGTGATACAGTCAAGAATAAAACAATGCTAAAAAGCTATCTAAATACTATTAGCATATAAGTACACAACAGAGCATTTTCCATTCTTTTATTCTTTTTTAACTGTTGCTAGATTTGAGAGCCTACTGGTTAACAATACTCTAAATTGCCATTTGTTTTTCTGTTTAATTGTTCATTGCCTGAAGGTGTGAGTTTTCAAAACATTTGATTCTGGTAGCAGAGATATGTTTTTTTCTTAACTAAAACTAAATGTCCGGACCTATAGGATGGATAGTTTTTCCTTAACTGTGACTAAATGTCAGTACCTAATGATAGATGGATTTACCCTGTGTTTTGCAGTTTGTTCGTTGTGTATATTTGGAAATTTACAGACTCTTTTTGAAATATTAGGGTGTTTTATTATCTTTGTCTACAATTCAGCATTTCAGCACCCAGTGTTTACATTGCTCTGACTTGCCCTCTTTTCTTTTTTGTTTTAAGTTTAATTGCTGTTTATATTAATGTGTGGCTTACAAATATGTACCTGTTTGCAAGATGTTTGGAATTTTTATTAGCTGTTGCTAGATTGCTGTACCTGTAGGGTAATATTGCTGTGCATTGGCCTATGTTTATTGTTTAATTAGTCAGTGTTAGAGCACAGTGGTATATGTCTCTGTATACATTACATGAAAAATGGTTTATAATTTCCCAGTTTCTGCTGTAACCCTCCATGCAAAGGTTCAGCATATCTCTCAAAACATTTTTAAATCTTGTGTCTTTTGCCTGTTTGGTTTCAAGCCTCTTCCCTCCTAGTAGTAATTATCATTCTTGCCCTTCTACCCGGATATTATAGCTGTTATTTTCTCATGTAAATTCTGACTTTTAGAATTTAGTCTGCAGGATACACTGCTCCGGAAATGCATATCTGAATAAATCATTTTGGTGTTTGGATAATTATCTACCTACCTCCTAACTCCTGTCTTACTTTCATTTCAAAAGGGCATAATAACCTTCCTACCCCAAACAATCACTACTCAGCAAGAAGACAATGAGATTTTTGAACATGTAGTGCACTTGTATTCCAAGTTCTCTGTGAAGACTCATCTAAGCTCTGCAGCTTTGTTTAAAGTAAGCAGAGCCTTTCTCATTTTACCTTATGCTGGGAGATATCTGTCAGGGATAGTGTTATTGCACAAGCAAATTCTTGGAAAGTGCTGTTGCTAGGTTTCCTTAAATCAGACTGTAGTCAGCTGCCCTCCCCTCCTTGATTCACATACTTGTTTAGTGCTACAGATACTCGGGCATGGCACACCAAGGAGAACTGCTGAACACCTGATGAAGGGCCATAGGGTGTAAGTGCTTCCCCATTGTTTGTGCATGACTAGGGAATTTTAAGACTCAGCTTTGAAACACGGTTAGTCTATCTTGTTACTGCATTGTTCTCTGAGATGTGTGTTTCATATCCTTCCCCAGCTCCATTTGGTAATCCCTCATTCCTTCTTCCCTTCAGAGAGATCATAATTCTGAATTGTCCCTAGCCGTATCGTACTAGATCTTCTCTCAGTTCTTCTCTTGTACTCTATACTTGACAAAACATTTGTCTACCTTTATTTCAGCTGTTTAGCTTCACTCAGGAAAGCTTACCTTCAGTGCCACAGATTATCTTGTTGAAATAAAGGTTACATTCACATAAGTAATCCCCCATTGCATTTAAAAGTTTAGAACGTTAACACTAACAGATGAATGAATGCCTCAGCAAGACTCATAATACACTCTCATAAAAAGATGGTATTTTATAAACCACTCGAAGGAGGGTTACAAATCACTCACCTGAATCACGAAAGGTTGATGATAAAAGAGGGCTGAGAGATGACATGCAAGAGAAGTCCTCCCAGAAGTTTATGGTTAGAGCCCTACAACCACCATCAGTAATTCCTATGATGGCCTGAGCTGCCTAGCTGTAACATATGACCTCAGCAGCTTTTTAGTAAACAGGACCCAGGCAACAGACAGCAAGGAAGGTGAAAGTGAAAACTTTAAAAACACATCTGGCCACAACTGGTAGAGAGAACTGTTCCCACAACACAGAAATATAATGATATGTCTGAGGGATGTCAGTTAACAACCTGGCTGTTGATTTCCTTATCCACTCTGGGTGGTACAGATCACCATGTGAAAGTCCAGGAGTGACAACAGTATTGCAGCAGTCAAGGTAGGATAACATCACAGCATGAACCAAAGTAAGAAGGTCCTATGATGGAATACATCATTTGATCCCAGCATTATTATTTCATTTGAAAATATAATGTCTTGGCAATGGCTTACACCTGGCCTTTCAGTGTCAACTTCTCATGAAGAATGATGTCCAGATCATGAAAGTGTGACACAAATTCTAACTGACTCCTTCCAAATGTAACCAAATGACAGTGAGAGAGAGAGTGAGAGAGACAGAGAAGAAGAGAGAGACAGACAGAAAGAGAGAGAGAAAAAGGACATTAGACGAAAAAACAATGGTGCACATCAGGACAATTTCAATCTTAACAGGTTTGAATTTTAAGTGTTTGTGAGTCATACTCTCAATGACTGAATCAAATCAATCTTTTGGAGAAGAGAAATCCATTGAAACTTCCAGAGAGAAATAGAGTTATAGCTTAGTATAATGAGTGTACTCTGATAAGCATGTCTCTTCCTACAGTGAACATATACAAAATGAATAAAAAAGAAGGGGGGAGCAAAATCAAGCCTTAATATTCATTGTGATTTAGTTAGTGGGAGACTGATGAATTCAAACTAGACACCACTATGTCCAAGAGGTAAGAGCTGAATCACTCCAGGAATGTACCTGATAACTCATGATGCAATTTCAAGTACTCACTGAGGACCTATGATCAACCATGTCAAAGTGCAGCAAGAGATCATGTGAGACCAGTATAAAATATAAACATTGATACCTCGCCATCAGGAGGTCATGAACCATTCTAAAGAACACACTTTGCTTAGTTCTAACCCAAACTGACAAGGATCTAACAAGCCATGAGCTGTCAGTTATGCATAGACTATATTCTTGATGACCTTTGCAAGTACATAGAGGATATGAGTGGGTAAAAAGTTCTCCAAAATACTCGCATGAAAGGGTGATTTTTGAGAGCTAGTGCAATCAAAGTTTTTTTTTTACTAAAGGTGAAGAAATCCTTATCCTCAGTCAGGAGCAAACAATATGTAAAATAGTCGGAAGTTGTGAATCATCCAGCATGTAAAACTCTACTGCCAATCATTAGCGGACGAGGTTCGCTGGGCGACTAACGGGAAAAGCGAAAAAAGCCACACAGTCGGAAGTTGTGAATCAAGGCATGTTCCAGCCTCACATCAATGGGATACAAAATGTAGTTGAGCAGATTATACTTGAAATGCCTCTGATATTGCTTCTCATGACAAGTATAATCAAACTCTGTCAATTGCAAGTTCAAATTACCCAAACCAAGCAACCATCCATACTTAATGGATGAGTCCAGATGAAGTGACTTCCTTATCTTGAAAGTTTTGTTTGTAACAGATGCTTTTACAGCTTCATCAAAATTTTCTGAAGAAAAAAAAAATCTTTGTGACAGTGAAACAGAGTAAACTGCACAGTCTGCTGGCCACCTAAAAGAATACAGCTACATGTTTAGGTGGAGTAGAGTTCTCCTTTTACATAAGAGTAATTTTATTTCAAGAGATCCCATTCTGGTATGAAGCATAATGTTCATCAAGAAAACATTTGTCATTGCAAAGGCATGCAGAAGTTTATCAACACATCACCGTCATCCTCATACTGACCTTGGCTCATGGTCAAACCATAGCTCTTATTGATCAGTGGATCTAGGATGTATTCCAAGTGAGGCAACTAGATCCAATGCACTGGTGATGACAATGTTATAAAGGTTTACCTTAAAAAAGTTGAAAGGCATTCATTCAAATGGCCACAACACCAAACCTACATGTCAAAATTAAAAATATCTTCAACACCAATTGTTGACACTGGTAACGTCGAACGTTACACTTCGACATTTTCAGCATTACCAAGTTGACATGAACATCTGCTAATGTGCAACTAATCTTTTGCAGGGGAGCAAGCCCACCTGCACCCAACACCCACTGCATATTATATATACAAACTCTGATATCAAACTACAGTGAGGAAAAGGATAAATTTCCTGATCTCCACTCTAGTGTGATCTCCAGTCAAAATGTCGACCTCAGATATGTGAAAGCACACCGGCATTCACTAAAGTGGGTTCGACCAATGCTCTCTTCATTGAATCCTGAAATTCTTACACTTGATCAGTTTCATATTGTGAGATATGGAATGTATAGCTGGAGCCTGAAAGAGGCTATGTCATGGTATGGCCAAGTGATATGTGCAGTCACTAAAACTCCAGTCTTATGAATGTGTTTGGAAGAGTAAGTCTAATGGACACCCAAATGTAGGGGCTGTAAATGAAACTACCTGAGTGAAACTGAGTTCTCTACTTAAACCAAATAGCTCTATGGCAAGTCCATGTAACATTTAATTAAACCAAGCATTTAAATCCCAAAAAACCTGACAGCAGAATGATTCGTACATTAGAACAATGAGGAGGCCTGAATACCCATGTAAGAACACTGAGTATAATGTTGAACAGTACGCAAAGAAGAATCTGCAATTTACTCCTGCCTCTTGGATACATTTAAAGGTGTTCAGTCCTTTGGCATTAATATTAGTCAGTTCAAAGCTCAAAGAATTGCAAATAGATAACCTTGCTTAAGTTAATCTGCCAAAGTTTATAAATATCCTGATGAAGCAGAGTACCCTAGCCAAAGACCTGGACAATTGTCCATTCAGGCTTCTTTAACAAATGCTAGCCATCCTTACTGAATAGAGCTGTAGAAGGAATTCTAGGAGGACAGGTCCTGCTCACTGGTCAAAGATGGCAATATGATACCCCAAAGTACTGGCAAAAGACAGGTAGGACGATATCCTTATGGCATTTTATACTTGTGCAAACCTGAATATCCCTTGTGTAAACAGAGTCACCCCACTCAGGATGTGAAAAGAAGGAGACAATCCTTGCGCCGTCCCTAGGTCTCATTGCTATCCCATCTCTCCTACATCCAAGGGAGCCAATGGGATTAAAAGGAAAGAACCAAAAGAATCTCACTGGGATAAGTATGCCCCATTACTATTAATTAACAAAAGCAAATGCTTAAATCAGAAGTACACAAATCAAAACAGCAAAATATGAATAAAAATAAAAATCTGTAGTACAGTAGTTATATAATAATGTTATTAACAAACAGAGTGGGAAAATAAAATTGCCTTGCAACATAGGCTTAAATAACATGTATTACATAAAATAAATCACAACCTGGCAACCTTATCAAACCAACATAATTAGATAAATAACCAGCTACTAAAAGATAAAAAGAAAAATTTAGTGATCACCTCAATTTATTTATAAAAGTATATAAATTAACAATGCAATGCAGTAAGAAACCACTAAAAGATAAAACCAAGTGCATTTAATAATCACCCTGGTTTATACATACATTTCCCTATAATTAAAATAAACTGTGTACAATTAAGCATACATAAGATGATAAATCAACATACATTCATTTGTTGTTGCAGTTTATATAGTAAAGATAGTTAGCTTTGTCATGCTGCCAGTCAAGCTAGCTGGAATTTTGTATATAATTCTATGTCATTTGTGAATACTGCTATGATTTATACAGAACTGTATGATATGTACTGAGCTTCAAGAATGTAACCACAGTGTACCCTACTGGTAAAGAACAGAAATATATATAAACTATATACCTATGCAAATGTATGTTTTAATAGTAGAAGCTGGAACATACAGAGTTAACTTGCAAAACTTCAAGAAAAATAAGTTGCAATCAAAATGTTTTATGATTCTGTTATCTCTCAGTTTCAATGCAGCAAGCAGACACAATGTCTAGATCTAGAGGGGTTTCTATTGTCTTGAAAGTAATGTTAATTACTAGGTTTAAAATGTAAAGTGTTTTATTGCTTCCTAGCACTGCACATCTGAGAGATATGTAATTCTCACACACAGATGATAAAATTCTGTGGGTATCTGTTAGCCTGGGAACTGAAGGCAGGTGACAAAGTGTGGTGTCATCCAAGTTGAACCAAAAGTAATGTTCGATAGTAATTTAAAAACTCTCTCAGAGAAAGACTATGCATTTTTTATCTTGTTTTTGACCAAGAAACATCCATTCAGCACTTCTACCTCTGTGTTCCTCTGTAAGTAAGTCTAAGGTACAGTAATTTCTCTTAGATATTAGATAGGAATATAGTAAAGATTAGTTTAGATGTTTTCTGTATTTATTTGAGACTGTCCTGCAATGTTGCTTTAAAATATTTCCTGTAATTCTGAACTCTGCAGTTACTGTATTGTTTGAGTATTGCCTTGTTCTTTTATTATTTATTATTAAATATATTTAAATCTATCTTTGTGGCTGATATTTGTGAGACATATTTAAGCTCTTAGAGTACTTGCATATGTATTTGGTGGCACTATACAGGCCACTCCTAAATAGCCATGGTCTTGATCACACTTACCATGTGGATAATAGTAACATTACACAGCAGGCTTGGTCACCCTTTGTCAGGGCCTTTAAGTAGCTGATAAGTAGGGGTTGGTGGCAGTGATAACTACCTTATAGTCTGGGCAGAAGGGTGCATAGCTAGTAAACCTGTGACAGCCTTCCCCAGGAGTGTCTGCGCATTTGTATATAAATCAAATCTCAAAGTGTGTGTGTGTGTGTGTGTGTGTGTGTGTGTGTGTGTGTGTGTGTGTGTGTGTGTGTGTGTGTGTGTGTGTGTGTGTGTGTGTGTGTGTGTGTGTGTGTGTGTGTGTGTGTGTGTGTGTGTGTGTGTGTGTGTGAGCTACTTGGGAAGGGACACAAAGCACTGGTTGGACAGAGTGGGTGCTGGAGGTCTTGGATTGACCCCTCAGCTGAGATCTTAACCCTATAGCTGTGCCAGTGGGGAGTCTTATTGAGGATCTGGAGAAAGAGGGAGAAACCAGCCCCAGACTGAATGTGATCTCTGTGTGCTCTTTAACGAAATTGTACTTTACTGTGTGTGTACTTGTCATCCTCCCCTTGTGCACATCCCTCATTGTTTACTAGTGGTGAAGACTGAGGTTCCTTGATTACTGGGCCAGTGCAGGAGCATCACAAACCTAACAAGGTATACAAAGCAATAAGGAGAGCCAAGTGGCAACTCACAGACATTTTAAGTCAGTTTATAAAAAAAGTAAAACTCAAACCATGGTTCACCCATTTCTCCTCTAAGGTACTTAACATCTTGATTGTATTTACTGACTTCATCTGAGCCTATCACTTTGCACTTCCTCTAGAGTCCATTTTCTTTCCTCTTTTTTCACAGGCTGTGCATGCAGCAGTAGAACATCTGTAGGTGGCTTTTGCTTGATTCAAAAGCTTCATGAAGTACTCCTCGTATGTACCCTTCATGCCCATGGGACTGGTGGTCAGATTCTTGCTGGCATTCAACTGTCTTCTTTTTCCTTCTGTCTTTCTTGTAACCAGATTGTGTCATCTTCTGTGTCAGTTTCTACAGGCTGGTAGAGGTTCTCTGATGTCTTGCTCTTTACCACTGCAGCTCCTCTCTTAGCCTACTAGTATTCCGTCTTAGCCTGGTTCATATTTTCTATCTGTAACTTCTTCTTCTTCTTGCACTTCTTCTTTCTTTTAATAACTTACTGGACTTCTGCATTCCACCACCACCAGCTTTCAAAGCAATACATTCAACCATATTTCCATACCTAAGTACAAATACCAACTCCAAATAAAGGAATCCACTCAAAAATGAAAAAACGAGATCAACCACAGTGTAAAGGAGTAGACAATGAGGCAAAGACCACGAACTGGTTGCAGATGTAAAAATAACTGTTTAATCCAAACAAGTACTCCGACTGAGCGCTTTCACCAGATACACTGGTTTCTTCAGAGTCATACAAAAAAGTTACACCCAGCATGCTCCTTAAATACTCATTGAAATCAATTAATCAATTAAAATTGAATTTTTGAATTTTTAGAAAGAATATCCAAAAATATACACTTGTTAAATACTAAATATTGAAATGTCATGTGAATTGAAATTCATTTGACATAGACAACACTTTACATGCTTAATGTTTGTAAAAAATATATAAAAAATATATATATAATCTTACAAAAACTAATAACTAATAATGTTATAAAATCCACTATAAATAACTAAACAAACACAATTAAAATGGCTCCACAACAAATGTAAATAAAATAAATGTATATAAAAAATATTTCCATACCTGCTTCAACAGCAGATCTAGTCTATCATCTTTGCCATGAAGTTTTGAGATGCTGCCATTCTTCATCTTCTGCTCCATCTATTTCATCTTCTTCTTCTTGAGGTGTGGGTACCATAATTATTTCTGTAAATTACTGTGCTTTCGATCCAGTCAGCCTCCTGGTCTTCAGCCTGGTTTCTGAAGATCTTAAAGCCTTCTCTCACCAATGCTTGTAGCCGATTGTGGCACCCAGTGATTTATGCTGGGGCCAACTGTTTCACTGAGGAAGACTTTACAATCTATAATTTGAGCCCAAGGCCCCTTTCTTATTACGAGGGTGCCTGCCTGAGTTGCATGATAGTCACTTCTGCATGTTATCATTTGATTGTCTCATTTTGCAAGCCATATATATGTTCATTATCATTAAGATATTGGCAGACAAGTCCAGATTGGCTTCTCATTCATTTTTCTGTTACCTCAATCAGCCCAAGCATTCATAAAATGTTTTGTATCTGATCCAATATCAGTTATCTTATTATGAAGACCAACTCATTTTTGTCCAACTTTATGAAGCAATCAAGAAGGTCCTACAGCTTCAGCCTGGATGCTCTTTTTTCCTAACCATCACAGCTTTGCTGTGAGATCATACATGAGTCTATCACTGATTCTCTTTTTTAAGCTTTTATAAAATTTTTAACACAATAAAACAACATTGTATCATCCAGAAGAAACAATAATCTAAGAAAACATTATTTACAGTAGTGTCCACATCAAATTAATTAGCATATTACTAATTTATATTCAACGGAAGAAATAGAAATACAATGAATAAACAAACTATTAGAGAAATCATGAATTAATATTGTCCTATCAGAACACTTGATTTTAATTTGTCAGTGACTGATGATATCCCTCCCTTTCTTCAGATGACTCTGGATCATTACTATCCCTGCATCACGTCTGGTTTATCTTCCCCATTAGCAGATTCTGGTCTCAAGCCAAGAAACTTTACTGTGCTGCCCTTCCATCTTGTCTCTTGGCTACACAGGATATCCAGTCGCCTATCTGCCATCATGTCATCCATTTCCAAGTTGCATCCTAGTACTCAAACCACATTTAGTGTAGGAATCCATAGTACATTTTTAGCAGATTGATTGGTTTTTACATCCAGCTTTCATTCAACAGAAGTATCCCATGTTCTCTGGTCAGTGCAACTGAATACTGATTGGTGGATATCTTACTGATCTGGGACTGCTGGACACTGGCGAACAAGGCAGGTAGATCCTGCCCATTATTAACATAGACCCCTCATTTAGATCATAATAAGTTGCGGCCTCAACCCACTTAACACTTCAAATATCTATGCCATTTTTGGTGGCATTAGTTGGCATGACCAAATCACTTAAGGCTGATATGTACACCATCAGATGACCACCCCTGATGCAGCATGCAATCTGTTGTCCACATTTTCCTGTCTAAGGGATAGTGTGCACCACAGCTGATGCCTAATGCAGTTGGTCCACAGGACTTTTCTCTCAGAAGGCACCACCTAAAGTCTATGCTACTGCCCACTATTGCATTGATTTTCAGTGCTTCTGTGACACCCCTGCCAAGTTCAACTGACTGAGATGAATTTGAATTCAGTACATTCCATACTTTTTAGAAACAGAATTGTTTTATTAAAAATTCTTCTGGCATTAAAGTGTGTAATTATTTTACATCTTTTGTGGACTGGCATACTACTTCCCAAGGCATGGGTGCTATATGACTGAGAACAATTGGACTAAGGTTAGGATGGATAGCTTTTGCTGTAAAAAAAAATCGAACAAATACGACTCGTAAGAGATTTTATAGTGATCAGCATAAGAAGGTTGCAAGTATATAATATGGGGAGGGTGATACTAAATTCTGGAAAATTAACAGGTACTTGGGTGAAATTATTAGCATGAGATTTATTAGTTTACAAAAGGCAACTGTCAGAAGTAAAACAAGGAAATGAGCATTAAGTGGTAAAAAAGGCAGTTAATGCAGTTACTATTGTTAGTAACAAAAATATAATTGTAATACAAAGAAATACTTTTTTATTGGCTGCATGTTCACATACATGTCAAGTTAACTGTAAAAAAAAAGAGAGAAGATAGCAGGAGCAGTTTGATATATATAAGATAAAAGTATTTGGGGGTAACAAGGCTAGGGGTCGAATTCTGAAAAACAATTCTGCAGTGTTCAGTGATGCTAGGGCTCATTTTTTACTAAGATCTTAAAAACCTGGTTTGTTGATGAATATTTCACAGCTACCAGACTTTATAGTACTATACTGCCAAATAAGGACAGGAATCTATGTCTTCAGATATAATTATCCTTACAGTAAGATGCCATAAAAGTATCATCATAAAGTCTGTTAGACAACTTTTACAAAAGACACAGAACCTGAGGCAAATGAGTCAAGTGAACATTATGATTCTAAAGGTAATGCAAATAAGTGCCCTAGCTTAATGAATACTTTAATTGCGAGGACTACCAGAATTGAAATGTATTTCTTATATTCCTAAACACATAACAAATATATCTAAACACATGCATACATAGAGCAAAAATGCATACATAAATAAATAAACATATAAACAAATGTAGCACTCAAGACTGATTAAAATGCTAAATAAAAAAGAGTTTAATATGAGTAACATTTCAACTGTCGATAATTTTGCAGAATGCCACTGATTTTGTGTAATGTTTTTGCCCTGTCTTGTAAAACGTTTGACTTTTCCGGTAAAATCACTGGGGATTATAGTGAGTCAACAATGTCAGGCATTAAAGTTTCACACTTATTTAGAAAATGCATATTGATGCAAAACCTATAGCTCTTTAAATGGGTCTACATCAAAATCATGGAGAGGCGTTGCAGTGAACGCCTCTTCAGCGACACATATACAGTGAATGCACAAAATTGTGAATGGGAAAGAAACCACTTGGCCATCCCTGTAAGTTTGCCATTTTCCCCACTGTAGTGCGATCCCGGAGTTGATATATTTAGTTAGGGAGAGTGGGGGGGGGGCACAGCCCCTCATGTTGGAGAGTGGGGGGGTGAAGCCCCCCACCTTGTTATGTTTGACATTTTGTGTATTTTTATTTTTTGGTGCTAGCGATTTCTTTCCCAGGGAACGAAATCACTGTTTTGAACGTTCGTGGTTTAGTGCAGTCGGTGTTTAAATGTCGCCAAAGATTCCAAAGACAACCACAAGGCATTCTATAGTTATGTCAAGAATCTAAATGGCAATTCTCAGATCTGCTCTGAGCTACGACAGAATGGCATTAAATATACTGATCCCTAAAGGGCCCATCTCAGTACCAAAAGATTGCCAAATTCTGGTAATCACGGCCAGACAGGCAGAAACCACACTCTCCAAAGCTAAGAATACAGCATCCATGGGACCAGATGACATCCCAGGCTGTGTACTTCATGAACTACAAAATGAACTGGCACCTCACCTAGTGTCATGTTTAATCATACCCTCACCTCAGGCTTCGTGCCCACTGAGTGTCGCACAGCTACAGTTATCCCACTCCACAAGGGGGAATCCACCTTGGATCCTGGGAACTACCGTCACATCAATCTGATGAGTCTGATCTGCGAGGGCATGGAATGCATTATCATGGAACTTATAAACAAAGACATTGCAACCTTCAAGCACTGGACCCCACCCAGTTTGGGTTCATGACAGGCCGATCTTATCTCCTGAACCTGATTGACTTCTTCAAATCAGTCTACAGAGCTGTGGATGAGAGTAAGGCTGTCCACACAGCCTATCTGAACCTTGTCAAGGCCTTCAACACCATCCTCCAGTCTGGAATCATAGATAAACTTACTAAGCTGGGCATAAATCCCTATGTCGCTCAATGGGTTGCCAACTGGCTTACTGACAGAACCCACACTGTAAAAGTAGCAGACTCCAAATCCAGCTCCAGACAAGTGACAAGTGGAGTACCTCAGGGTTCAGTCCTGGGACCTCTCTAGTTTGGCATCTACTTCTCTGAAGTACAAACCAACACTAAGGGACTCTGGCTAACAAAGTTCGCAGATGACTGCAAACTGGGAGTCATTATTGAACCCCCAAATTATGTTGATATTCTACAAAAGGGCCTTACAGAAACAGATGCTTGGTGCCAGAGCCCATGGACTCAAGCTTAATGCCAAAAAATGTATAGTTATCCCCTTTTGGAAAAAACATGTACCCATCAATTACCACATAGGTAGCAGTACACTAAACACCAAATGTGTGATGAGATACTTAGGGACACAGGTGGACAGTGGTCTCACCTTCGATAACCACATCACCACAACAGTCAGGAAATCCTTCTATGTGGCACAGCTCATCACTAAGGGCTTTTCATCCAGAAAAAAGGAGGTCATTGTTCCACTGTACTCATCCCTCATTAGACCCATTATAGAGTACAACGCCCCATTTGGTATGTACCTCACAAGACATCTGCAACAGCTGGAAAGGCCTCAGAAATACCTCACTAAAAGACTCAGAGGCCAAAAGCAGATGCCCTATGCTGACCATCTAAAAAAACTCCAGCTGTGGCATATCGTCTGCTCAGAGACGATCTCTGCTTAACATACAAGGCCATGTCAAACCCTGCGCTGTTGGACATGCTCCACTTAAAGAAATCCCAATCCCTCAGAGCCACGCCTCCAGGGATCTGAATCTTGTCATCACAATGAACAAAACATGCTGGAGGGATAGGTTCCTGACCCAGAGACTCCCCAGACTCTGGAATAGACTGCCCATAAATGTCAAGCAGAGTGCCTTCTTGGCCCTCTTCAAAAGGAACCTTGACGACTGGATGAGAGATAGTTAATTCACCCCGAGGATCACGTCAGTCACCCTGCTAGACAGGGGTCCAGGGAAGTAAATATTGTGGGAAGAAATATCCAGGGAATTGTTTGGCTAGGCTTGTATAAGCCCTAGGGCCGATAGCCTAGTACCAGCCTATGAACCTATAAGAAACATCTTTATTGAATTATCACTTATGACATAGGCTATGATACATGTATAAAAAAATATTGAGATATTTTCAGTTAAAAACATTATAGATCATATATAATGATCGGTACAGCCATTGTCAATTGACCATTACATAGCTCATTCAATTCCTGCCTTTCCTTAAACATCATCCCTCCATCAAAACACCATTCTGCATGTATTGTTCCCACAATTCCTATTTTGTCTATTTTCTAATGATCCCACTTCCAGTTCTTTTATCTCTGTTACTATAGACACTTATAGTACAGTTGGTTTAGACTTTGATTTCCATTTTTTCTAGCAATTGCTTTTTTTGACAGCCACCAGAATTAAACTCAGCAAGACTTTACTATTTCCAGGCAATTCCAATTCTATATCACAGTTCCCAGCTCAAAAAATAATTTCCTTAGTTACACCAATTTGTTCATCCAGCATTTCTTACAGAGTAGTCTGCATGGAATTTTTAAAGTCTGCCAACCCATTACACTCCCCAAAAATCTGTTCCCAGTTGTCTTTTCCTTTCCCTTCACACCTCCAACATTTATCTATCAGAGGAAACATTCTTCATAGCCTGATTGGGCTATAAAAATATTAATGCAAATACTTCCAACAAAAATCCTAAATCTTCTAGACTTTGTTGCATATTTGGTAGCCATACAAATATTATTTCATTGTTTCTTTCTGAATTACTTATCCAGTCTCTCTTCCCAATCCTTTTTAACTACCTCTGCTTGATTCCTATAGTTATCATACACTATTTTATATGCTCTACTAATTATACCTTTCTAACAGTAGCTTCTATTCTAGAATCTACTAAAAGCTCTATCAGTGCTGATCTTTCACTTAGGATCCCCCTATTTCTTTCTCTTTGCGTATACTCTGATATGAATTCTTGATAGGGAAGGCACTCTCTAATCTGCAGTCCAAATGCATTTTATGCCTTTCCCCATTCAATTAGCTTTCCCTCTCTAATGTTTGTTCCCAACACCTTGCTTTCTTTGTCAGTTTTCTCCAGTAAATTACTGCCCCTTGTACCTATTCTTGGCACCCCTAATTGCAAGCATCCCTATCAGTAGAATCTCCTTTCTCCTATCCTGTCTTGGCTTAGTTCTTCACATACTTTCTGCTACTTTATGAATCTAATATTCTGTGTGCTTATTGTTATTCTGCTTAAGTATCTGTGTTCAAAATCCTAGTGGATCCTTATTTCCAGAATGTCTCCAATGTTTTCTTATATTTAATTCTGTAACCATGTGACATTCCACTTAATGACAAGAAATGCCTGAAAGAGAAGAATGTGACATGGAAAACCTCCAGACACTGTAGCCAACCCAATTTGTTTTTTTTTTCAGGGGCAGGTCATGCCTATTCAACCTGGTGGACTTCTTTGGGAAGGTCTCCAAAGCAATGGATGAGGGTAAAATGTTTTTTACTCCCTACCTTGACTTGGTCACTCAAGCTTTGATGACAAACTCAGGAGATTAGGTATAAACCCTTATGTCTCCTGGTGGATAGACAGCTTGCTTACAGACAGGACCCAGGAAGTTAGAACTGGGGAATCCACGTCTACAAAGAAGCCAGTCACAAGCAGAGTCGTTCAGGAATTGGTCCTGGGACAGCTCCTTTTTGGCATTTACTTCTCTTAAGACCAATGTCAATGGTCTCTGGCTGACTAAATTTGCAGATTATTGCAAATTAGGAGCAGTCATAGAATACACCACTGACACAAATTTTGTCCAGGAAGGGCTGACTCAGACAAATAACTGGTGGCAGAGCCATGGATAAAACTAAATTCCAAGAAATGCATAAACATATGCTTCAGGAAGTCATCTGCCCCTGCTTATTATCATATTGACAACACACACCTAAGAGTTGACTCAGTAGTCAAGGACTTGGAGATACACATATATAGTAATCTAGCCTTTGACCATCACCTGTCTGCAGTAGTGAGGAAATCATTCTATGTTGTGCAACTTATAAACAAAGGTATGACATCTAATTCCAAGGAAGTCACTGTTCCACCATATTTGGCATTCATCTAACCTATCATTAAGTACAATACCATCTTAGGTATGTAACTAACCAGGCACATCCAACAATTGGAATGACTTCAGAAGTTCCTCACTAAAAGAATAGAGGGTATAAGTAACATGTCCTATGCAGACCACCTGAAGACTATATCCCTATATTCTGTCTCCTACAAGCTGTTTGATGAGAGATCTATGCCTGGCATGTCAGACCCCACTCTGGTGGACCTCCTGCATATCTACAAAACAAACAGTACCAGAATTATTCATTCTAAAGACTTAAACCTTGCCTGTAATATAAATAGGACCTACTGGAGAGGCAGTTATGTATCACAGGGACTAACTCTTCTCTGGAATAAGCTCTCCATCCATGTGAAGCAGAGTTCCTTCCTAACCCAGTTCAAGTGTAACTTGGACAACTGGATGGGGAGCATGAAATTCATCCCTGGTTTGGCACCTATATCTCTAATGGACACAGGCAGCCTGTAAATGGTTCATCTCCCAGGCCCCTGCTTTTAACTGTTTCATCTCCTAAGTCCCTGTTTACACTTATTAAGTGTACTAGAACTTGTCAAAGATTGGGGATGCATGGCTAGGCTTAAAAAGGCCCTTGTGGTCATTAGCCTAGTAAACACCTATATACTTATGAACCTATGGAAAACTGGCAAGCAATTAAGCAGAAAGTGTTACAAAAACAAGAGTTAAGAGAATGTTGAGCCTGTCATACTAGCTGACAAAAAATAAGCACCTACATTAAAAACTAATAAGGGAGGTCATTGAAATATTGAACTGAAATATTAACAGAAAAATAAGATTTTATTTGTCTTCCTGACTGACAAGATATACACACCCCACCCCCATTTAGAGTAGTGTTCAGTTCTAGGGATGAAGGGTTCTGTTCAGAATCATGTAGCACTTATGCAAAGTGCTAATTAACTTGAGCTGCTGAGTTTGCTAAAGGGTCTAGTTATTCATTTTAAATATGTGTAATTTGTATTTAAACATAGACTGCAGATGCATAACTAGCTCCTTTAGTGACATTCAGTGATACTTGATAAAATATAAAAAAAGTGTCTTTGTTAATTATCACTTCATATAAGTGCTAAGTGATTCTGAATACACCCTGTGTTTTGCAAAGGCAAGTAGAGGACAGCAGACTGAAACCGACAAATTAAGTGGTGTACACCCTTCATCGAAAACATTTAACCAGGGAATGGTATCTAGGTCCAAGTAGGTCATTGTTTCACTACATTTGGCATTCATCAGACCTATCATTCAGTGCAATACTCATTTTGGTATGTTCCTAACCAGGTACATCCAACAATCATAATGTCAACAGAATTTCCTCACTAAAATAGTACAGGGCGTAAGTAACATTTCCAATGCAGACTGTCTCAAGGCCCTATCCCTGTATGTGAACAGGTGACACCCAAACTAGAATCATTTTTCAAAAGGAGTGAAGTATATGAACAAGAAGACACAATTAGAAAATACAATGTGAAGGTGAAAAGAGTGAAATGTGATATAAGGAATACTTATTCTAAAATGTCGACATCTCTATGGCACAGAGTGATAAAGGCCTGACTGCAAACCAGGTGAGGATTAGCTAGATATCCAGCACTGGTGGGATGATGGTAGTGGCTGACATCAGCCTGCTTATCTTGGGATGAGGGAATTGATCTGCTGTGCTACACTTGAAGAACATACTGAAGACAAGGTATGACAACTATGGGTTAGTGCAGAACCTTAGGTAGGTCATCTGTTGCCCTACAAACGTAGAGCTCCTCAAACTGGTATCCCCTTCAACTCAAAGTTGAGAAGCACAAAAAAAATCATCTTAAGGTGGCTTTGCTGTGACACCGTAGAAATCTGCTTGGTAGTACAAATTTAACAACCAACATACTGCAGTTTAATCACCATACACTGAGTACTTCAGTGGTTCAACTGTGAGCTCCACTGTGGTATCAGCATTCAATTAATGCAGCCAAGATATCTTTGCAGCTTCATAAAGCAATACTGGTATTGCGCTCTTGCCCCATTTGCATCAAGCACCTGGCAAACATGCCTCATAACAGCTTCTGCCCAAGCCAGCGGCCATCTTTACTCAAGGCACTTTCGCATGGTGGCTTGTGCTAATTATGTGACAAGAGCATATATACACACAAGAGAAATTATAGTGCATCCTTGCTACTATGAGCACATATGTTTATTGCCAGAGAGCAGGTCAAGTCACTAAAGCAAAAACTGCTGATGGCTGACAGGAGAATGGCCTCCTATGTGTCCTGTTCTCATTTGATAAGTAGAGAAATGAATGAACATAGTCACAGTAGTCATAGTGGAGAGAGCTTGATGGTTAGCAAGCGCACTGGAATAAAATAAATAATGTACAAATAATTTGGGAATGCACTGAGCAACCCCAACACATTTTTTTTCTGAGGGTTGGTAGAAAAGTAGGCCATTTATCAAGCAGGGTACAGAGATCATCCTGTACATAATGAAGAGAGTCGACAAGATAAGAATAGTCACCATTATCCAGTGTCAAAATCTGCTTTATATAAAATATGGGAAGTTATCAGAAACATAGAATTTCCTTGTTAATTGATTCTTAATATAATGCATAATGAATGTCACTGCAACAGAACTTAGGCAAGTCTGATATGTATAATATTAATACAAAATAATATTGTACAACAGCAAAATGAATTACTGAAGGAAAGAATTGCCTATGGTTTATGATACTGGTGCTGTTTCCATGAAGAAGAAGGTATCGAAGTAAAGGCTTACATATTTGTTATTATTTATTTATTTTATTTTACATTTGTTGACCGGGCTAGTCTAACTGGATATATGTCCATTTTCAGTAGAGGCCTGGGGAGATAAGCTCCATGATACACAGATAAAATAATCGCAAAACAATATAGAATAACTTCAGTTGTGTATACAAGGACAGATCTGGTTAATACAGAAATAATACAGAGAGGACAGAGGTCAATACAATGTAAAATGCAGGTGGAAAATAACAAGTAGGTACATTACTTAATGCAGAAAAATAAGGAGGCATACAGGCTAATTCCATATACAAGTACAGTACAATAAAAGAGGCAGATTAATGTTCAGTAATAGTAAAAATGATTTTTTTTTTATTTTTTTTTAACAAATAAGCATTCAGAGGGATGGAAATAATAAAATACAGAGTGAAAAAGGTAAGGTATAGGATAGGCCGATTGTATTTGGGTAGAGTAGATAATTAGTCAGGTTTAGTACAGGGGCATAACCAGTGTGTTTTGAAGAAAAGTTTCAGTCTGTTTTTGAAGAGTGATATAGAGGAAAGTGAGGAAAGGTCGCTAGTTAGGAGATTCCAGAATCTTCCCACAGAATTAGAGAAGAGAGAATCCCCAGCCCTGTTGTTAGATTTAGATGTGTTGACTAGAAGTTTCTGAGATGAACGTAAAGACTTCAGATTATTATAGGGGGTGATGATGGTGGATAGAGTAGGAGTATTGGTTATGTCTTTGTTGGATGGGAAAACACAAATTTGTACCAGGGGTTCCACCTGTGTCCCTCATTGAGAAGGGCGACAGATGCTGACTGAGGTTTCATTTAGGGGATAAATTCTTGGCTAGGCTTGTAAGGGCACCAGGGCCATTAGCCTAGTAATCTCCTGTGATCATATGATATACTGATTGGACAAAACAAAAATGTTGTACTTTTTCTAGTGTGCTTTATTTTATGTACCTAAAAGTAAAATTTAGAAGTAGGCCTCATATGTTGAGTCAAAATTACATATTCTGCTATATTCTGAAGTTGTACACAATTTGGGCAAGTAAATCTTATATGTTCAGCTTCACTGCATAGCCAGCAAAGTTTGTCCAGAACACTATAAGAACTAAAAGAAAAGAGAAAAAGTGGTTCATTTAACTTTCTGAAAGGACACTGTGATGTTAACATCAATGTAGTTCCACTGTGAATGACTGCATCACCTCTATGTTTGGATTTGTTGTCAAGAGACATCCTGAGAACCTTGAGTCATTCATTCTTTAAAAAACTGAAATAGACTAGCTGAGTGATGCATTTATTTTAAAACAGTTATATGTCAAGAAGGTTCATAGTGCTCTGAAGCTCCAGAAAGGCCATGTAATTCTTCTGCAAGACATTCCTCCATCATTTTGTTCCCAAATGCACATTGACATACAAACAAACACACACACACACACACACACACACACACACACACACACACACACACACACACACACACACACACACAAAACATATAAAGGTATTATGTTTAAAAAACATAAATGTTCATCTCATCTTCTTATACTTTCAAGATTTCCAGCCGAGTTCAACATCTGCCAATATTATTAGTGGCTTGTGAATAATTTGACAGGAACCATAAGTACTGACAGCAGGGCTCACATGAAAATGTAATCTCTTTCTGGGATACACCACTTAAAGGGAGCCATTTCAGAGCTAAGGTCAGCATGCTGATTTAGGCAAGTCACACTCGTGTAGCCAATGTTACAGACAAGGGCAGTGCTGGTATTGCATGTGTTGGATTATGAGCCTTTGTCATTGTTCAGCTTTGTCATATCCACAGAATAGACTGACGCTATGAAAACTATATAATTTTAATTTGAAATGGCAAATAAAATAGAAAACGTAAAACAACATTTGGAAGATTGTATAATGTTAATTTGAAATGACAAATAAAACAAAAAATGTATTTCTGCAGACACTTAATTGTTCTTAAAGATTTTTCAATTTTTTTTTTCCCTAGGATGTAAGTATTGTAAAATAGCTAGCAACAAGCAGCCATGGTCTTAATTATCCTGTTTTTATAGCAACTGTTGCAACATCAGTGAGAGCTATCAGACAGAGACAAATGCCTTTAGGAAGAGAGCAAAGTGTTCAGTAATCTGAGGTAAAAATTAAATTACAGGCAAACGTGGTGATGTGAAAAACAGTAACTGCAATGCTGACTACTGTAAACATAATCTGTTATGCTATATTTAAATAGTCTACCTAACAAAATCTAACTGCATTTATTAAAGATTTTCTTAGTAATGAAGGTAAATCAAATGTTAATTACATATGTGGCATAGTAAGCTATTCTATTCAGCCTTGCACATCTTGAAGCAATTACAAAGCAGAAAGGGCTTATTCTCTGCCTTTTCACATTAATGTAGGAGGACAAGCAAAATGTGGTAAACCAATTACACTGTACCTGATTTCCATTCATCAGTGAATCCAATTGTCATTATTTAAGGACAGATGTGAGACTAGCAATACTGTACTGATCTTTGTACTATGAAAAAGCGCAATCATAGATTCCTAGTGACAGCATGATACACACAGATTGTTTACTAAATAGAAACCATTGCTTTATTGTATAAGAAATTTTAGAAACCACGGTAATCATGTCAGTGAAAGAAGTGAAAGTGCTTACTAGCTGCATTTTGCATTTGCCTTGCTGTCACCAATATTACCAGAAAGAAAAAAAAAAAGATCTCTTTGGCAATTAAGTTGGGACTGTTGGTCTGATAATGTATCATAGGGGCCTAGATATTTTATGCATCCCTGATGACCTCTACCTTACCAAAGGTTATCAACCCATTTTAAGCAGGGTCTGTCTTTTGTACCCACACCTAATCATATTAGTATACCATACTTTCTGCATGAACAACAGTATTTCTATTGTTGAATTCACCCTGCAGCCTGTTTTGATAAAGTGTCCTGTTTTGATAAAGGTCATCATGACCTTTCCTCACAGAGTTCATAGACCCATTTCAAGGGCATTTTTCTGATGCTGACTATTTTATCAAGCATTAAAACCATTGCTTTAATGATCTTGCAAACTAAAACTTCCACTGACAGGATATAATTTCATCCTTTATAGTTGGGGAGTCTACATGACTCAAGAGATGCATAGCATAGGACTGATGTGGTTAATAAATCAGCCAATAAGTGCAGAGCAGTAGTTTTATGTAAAGATGTACACATTAGTGAAGCCACACTTTAGCCTTTGTAGCCATGTTTTAAATTCCATTCCCATGTGATCCCAGTATTAAGGTCCAAACTGAGGTTACTATTTCAACTGGCATAGACAGCTCAAAAAAGTGAATTTTCTGCATCTTCCAAAAGACTGTGAGTTCAGGATTCAAGTTGCCAGTGTATCTTTTTTTTAATCTGCTGCTCCAAATCTAGGAAGAAGAAAACCTTAGCTTTCTAACTGTATTTGTATGCACATGTCCAACACTACAGATATCATCATGCCTTGAAACAAGTGTGAGCGGAGCCTCTGCCTTTTTATGCCAAAATGCTAACTGTAGCTGTTAATCACTTGAAATGTTCAAATTCTCTAGTACCAGTTGATCCAACTTCCTCCAGACCATCAAGTTTTTGTATATGGTGATCACATATAATGACAGCCTGATGCTTCTGCAC
The DNA here is from genome assembly GCF_019279795.1 of Protopterus annectens. Lineage (NCBI taxonomy): Eukaryota > Metazoa > Chordata > Ceratodontiformes > Protopteridae > Protopterus > Protopterus annectens. The sequence goes on from NC_056728.1 coordinate 1,096,924,333, forward strand.
TGTTTCTTATTTAAATGGGAAATGATTAAATGACCATACAAACAATCACGTTCACCTGGAATAAATGGTTGTGATACTGATTTGTTTTTTCCTTCAGTAACATTTTCATCAGGATGGTGGAGTTGTCATACGGACATAAATGATTCTTTGATTTCCAAAATGTGCCAACCTCTTTGTGTTCTGGACAGATTTATTTTTTTCTTTCATTCGTTATGCTGTACTGGAAGTGATAAATATTGCATTGATGAGTATTTTTTGTATGTATTTAAACCTTTATTCAATGGATGCATGGGCTGGTCTGGTGATTCTTTTTCAGACAGTACCTAGACCAAAGGCATATTGTATACAATATTTGGCACATAAAGGATTTAGGACATGTATAATAAAAAAGAAAGCAAGTAAGATGAAATACACATTCAGAGAATACAGCCTACATACAGAGTAAAAGTGTATGTATAATTATAAAGGTATACTCAGAATTAACAATATATGTAATTATGAAGGTATGTTCAGAGAAAATGATATACATAATCAGCAAAACAATACATGCAGCTATGCAGACTAAATAAATTATGCATGATCATCACCATCATCATCATCATCATCATCATCATCACAAATATAAGCAATGAACGGTGGTTTTATTCAACTGCAAAGTAGATGAGATGAAGCAGGAAAGGTTGTTGCTGGGGTGGTTTGGTGTCAGTGACATTGTACTGAATCAAAACAATGTGCCTTTAGTGACAATCTGCATGAGGTTAAATTAGGAACAGTTTGTATGCTAGCTGGTAATGAGTTCCACAGGGCTGGAGCAAGCTTATTGAAGTCTTTTTCTGAGCAGTTTAATTAAAGGTGCAGCCATTGTACTGTGAGTGCATATGTGTCTGCATTCCCCAGGGAGTACATTAGATGTAAAGAGTTTGGTTATGGTTGGCAGAGGGGCAAAAATGTAGAAACCTACTTATAAGTAGTGGTGAAAAAACACAAGGGTAGAGCTAATGCTAATATGGGGTATACTGGTGAGCAGCAATAAATTGCAATGATGTATTTATATATTTACTAGATAGAAAATAGACAGATTCTGGTCCGTGCTTTGTGTAGAACACTGCTGTTTTTTAGAATTTTCTCAAATGATTAGAGGAAGGTGTTTTTCTAACTTACCAATTAAAAATGTTCTTTTCAGTGGTCTACACTATGCTCAAAGACAGCAAGCAGGTAATCCATACATAGCTTCAGAATAGATACAAGAGATCAAGTAGCTGTTTGTTGATTGTAACTGCTGTGTGAGAGCTGGATGTCACGCTTGGGTCTAGTAGTACCTCAGTGCAGTTGTAGAGGGATACCTTCTCATTAGGCTTGGTTAAAGATTTTATGGTGGCTAGAGGAAGGACAGTCAGTACACGGTTATCATTTTACACATGTCAGAAATGGTTTACTGTTGTTACAGTTTCTGCAGATTTGCTGCTAATACAGTGGATCAGATGGTTTTGCTGAGCAGTCTCCACTTGTGCATGCCTTTTTAGTTAAGAGAGGATAATGCCAAAGTGCAAACACCAAAGCACTGCAATAACTCAACTCTACAAGGAGGGCATCGCCACTTCACTTAACAGACTACATTTGTACTGCTGTTAAATGACAACCTCCATTTCTCTTTCTAAGGTCATGTTACTATTTCAGAGCCTGACCATAACATTAGTGCCTCATTTTCTCAGCCTCATACTGCTGCCTATCCAACATGTGGAACCTTCTGGTGAGAAATTGCCTTATCATCTGCAACAGCCTCTTCTAATCTTGTACCAAATGCTGCAACAGATCTCTCCAATCTACTTACTTACAGTATTACATTAGCTGGAGGGTTAATAGTTGTCTTTCACCTCACCAAGAACTTTATTTGTTCAATAAATGATATGATATATTATACTGCTTATAAGAACTGTTCGATTATTTATGTAGAAGAAATAGGGAGATGCTGGGCTCAGCCTTAGAGCACATGCAATAGCTATGCAATTCAAATGCAGATAAAAATAAACTCAGTGTGTCCTATTTTACCACCTAAAGTCATTAAGTTGTTGTTTCCATGATCAGTCCTTTTTTTTGTAAGAATTCTGGGATTCTAACTTCAGGAAAAACAATGCAGAAATTTTAAGTTCTCTTGACACCCAACAATCTTGTGATCTGAATAAAAGACAGAGTTTCAGTACTTCTGTCAGTAGTTTTTTCTTATTCATCTAGCATACGTCTGCACTCTCGTATGGCCTATTTTTATGAATATCCACCTTCATAACAAGGTTAGTTTTGTTTGTTGCTGCTTGAGACTTGACTGAGGTGGATGACCAGTCTGAAGTTCTGTGTTCAACAGATCTAGATCCTCGAGGTGAATGATCAGTCTGAAGTTCTGTGTTCTACAGATCTAGATCCCCGAGCTGAATGACCAGTCTGAAGTACTGTGTTCAACAGATCTAGATCCCCAAGGTAAATGACCAGACTGAAGTACTGTGTTTTACAGATCAAGATCCCTGAGGTGGATGACCATGCTGAAGTTCTGTGTTCAACAGATCTAGATCCTCAAGGTGAATAACCAGTCTGAAGTTCTGTGTTCAACAGATCTAGATCCTCGAGGTGAATGACCAGTCTGAAGTTCTGTGTTCTATAGATCTAGATCCCCGAGGTGAATGACCAGTCTGGAGTTCTGTGTTCTACAGATCTAGATCCTTGAGGTGAATGACCAGTCTGAAGTTCTGTGTTCTACAAATCTAGATCCCTGAGGTGAATGACCAGTCTGAAGTACTGTGTTCAACAGATCTAGATCCCCGAGGTGAATGACCAGTCTGAAGTACTGTGTTCAACAGATCTAGATCCCCGAGGTGAATGACCAGTCTGAAGTACTGTGTTCAACAGATCTAGATCCCCGAGGTGAATGACCAGTCTGAAGTACTGTGTTCAACAGATCTAGATCCCCGAGGTAAATAACCAGTCTGAAGTACTGTGTTCTACAGATCGAGATCCCTGAGGTGGATGACCAGTCTGAAGTACTGTGTTCTACAGATCTAGATCCCCTCGGGCTTTTTTTTTTTTTAATAATGTTTAATCATCATTTTATGCCCTGGACATGCTGAGGCCATAAGGTGGTACTGTCTATACATATCCAAAAGTCTGTTATAAAAGCCACAGAAAGTGATCAAAGTCATGAAACAGGCACTAGCAGACAACACATAAGGAATGCATGATTCCTTATTTAAGTAGACTAAAATACGCCCTGAAAAAAATGGCAAAAAAAAAAAAAATTCTTTTAGGATGGAAATATGCTTCTGGAAGAGACATTAAAACACTGAAAAAAAAATGTACTAAACTAAATAAATCTGGATTGAGTTAACTGACTGAAAGCTGTGGTTTAGCAAAATGGAATATAAATGCCAGCTTGCAAGGATGTCAGGAGGCATACGCACTGTGCACCCTTCAGTACAGTAAATGTAAGGGGGTAGCTACAGACTGGCAATAATAGGACATTAGGACCCTGGTACCAAGCTTACAATCTAAAAATGAAAAGAAATACAAAAGACGAGTAGGGGATGAAAACACCTTGATTGAGACTGCACAGCAATTTGTAGCTCATTAGATGTTAATTGGTAGCCATTGTTTAACAACCAGTGTAATATGTCCAAAATGTGAAACGTGGCAAAATGTGTAATACAAAAGGTAAGATTTTACTGTGTAATATGTCTGAAATGCGAAATATGGCAAAATGTACAATAAAAAAGATAAGATTTTGCTGTGTAATATGTCCAAAACATGAAATGTAGCAAAATGTATCATACAAAAGGTAAGATTTTTACTGTGTAATATGTCTGAAGTGTGATATGTGGCAAAATGTATAATAAAAATGGTAATATTTTACTGTGTAATATGTCCAAAACATGAAATTTTGCAAAATTTATAATACAAAAGGTAAGATTTTTCTGTTTAATATGTCCAAAATGCGAATTATGGCAAAATGTATAATAAAGAAGGTAAGATTTTGCTGTCTAATATGTCCAAAATGTGAAATGTGGCAAAATGTATAATGCAAAAGGTAAGATTTTACTGTGTAATATATCTGCCAGAATTTATAATATAAAAGGTAAGATTTTACTGTGTAAAATGTCCAAAATATGAAATGTGGCAAAATGTATAATGCAAAAGGTAAGATTTTACTGTGTAATATATCTGCCAGAATTTATAATATAAAAGGTAAGATTTTACTGTGTAAAATGTCCAAAATATGAAATGTGGCAAAATGTATAATTCCGCAGCCTAAGAACAAAATAGAGATAGAAGAAGATAATAAGTGATACACTGATTAAAAGTACGTACTACAGGAGCAATGTCAGGAGCTGATAGTGATGAGGCAGCACCCTAATAGATAAAGGAGAAGGCTGTCTGCTATCTCTAAAGCTCGCACATTGATGTTTCTTAAAAATGCAACCCCATCTGTTCGATGTTCCCTTACATGAATTTAACATCTGGTTAAAGGAATTTTAGATAATCTCATGCTACAAGACAAGTGCAACACAAGAAGAAATAAAGACTTAACTGTACCCCACATATTTCAAAAAATTCCTGTGCTTTACATCGGAATGCAATGCCATTAAGTAGCAAAACAAGCATCATTACCACTATGTTTCATCAAACAAAAGATGAGACACTGGCAACTAAACAGAAATATAACAATGCATTACACCAGATAACTGAATGCTACTAGCAAAAATACTTTGTGAAGTTAGATGCACTCTACAAAATTAGTCAGGTGAAGCATTCACGTAAATTCCCCATAATAAACATTGGCTAATAATTTCCATTCACAAGTCAACAGAATGTCAGCAGAATGCAAAGGTTTCTGTGCCACAATCCTAATTGCTCTGCTCTTCAAATATAAATTCCTCTTACCCCCAAAAATGGATCTACTGACAGTGACAGTATGTGTGCATCTGCCATCTTTAAGGGAATCCTAGGTTATGCAAAAGATGACAGTTAAAAGCCCCTAGTGCAATGAACCCTTAGTGCAAAAGTGATCCCCTTTTGCCAGGGCCATTAGTTAATAAAATTATCATGACAGACAAACCTCCAGATGTTCAGTTTATTAAACTGTCTTTGAAATCTGAACCAATTCACCGTCACTGGAAAGGAAAGTAAACCAATAACAGTATAACTAGCTTTGAATCATTTCAGGGAAATAATTACTTAGTTTCTGTCCTTACCTGAATGTCACTTATGTCAGCATCCCTGACAATAACAGGACCATTCCACTTTCATCATTGACTGCTTCTCCTACAAACAAGGGGCCAGCAGTATAGCAGACATTGTGTGCCTACAAAATAATTTGTCAGATGTCATCTCTTTGTCTAGCATTCTTTTGGTTTGTAAAAAAGTAGTCTTACTTTAGTCTGTGGTCAAATATTCAAGGAACAATAGCTTCTTCATTTTAGGATTCTAAGCCGTCATTCATATGGAATTTTACTGAATGTGCTGTTATGCTTTCAAAGTGATACTTTTTACCTTTCAGTACAGTGCCCTTTCTATGATAATGGGAACTTGCCTTGTTTACTTTTAACAGAATGTGAGGGGCACCACACCTCATGAAATATCTATGTTCATGTCTGCAGAAGTAGCTGAAAAGGTAAATGCATTCCTTTCCCCCCATTAAGACCCAAATAAAAGAGCTGCATTAACAATCTGACCCTTACTAAACAAAGGACTAAACAAAGGCACATCCTGATTTGTACTAATTTGTACATGCTTTGATGACTATTAAAATGCTAACAACATGTGCTGATGCTTAATTTCAACACAGAAGTCCATAATTATGAATTTAATTGATTACTTTTAAATGAAAACTTTTCTTTTAATCAATTACAAGTGATGAAATGATTGTAGTTATGCCTTGTAATCTCTTATTTGCTGACATAATTGTAGGATGTATGCTGGTCAGGCCTATGAAGTAACAGCTGGAGTTTTGGGCAGAAGAGAAATAGTTATCAGGTATAAATTTCAAAGCATTATAAATGCTACTTGCATTAGTTTTTTTTGTGCTAGTACAAAGGTGAGATGTTAGTATTTTCTTGTTGACAAAGGCAACCATAAGAAAGTTCTAAAACATAAGTATTTTCAGCTATGTTATCAGTTATAATCCACCTTAATGTCAAATAGTTCTGTGTTTTAGAAACCATTCCATAGCAGAAAGGCAGTAAGAGTAATCATGTCATCAATGACCTTGGTCTGAAAGTGTGATCAGGAAGTCGCTAGGATCACTAAGGAGGGGAGGGCAAAGCATTCTAAGGGCAACTTTCATTTCCCAGGTTTAGTGGGACTGACACTTTTGTGTAGTTGGTGGATACAGAACAGACCAGATGAGCTTTCTGTACCCATGGAATATTTGGGTACATTAGGAAGGATATGGCATGCTTCAGTGACATGTACACCTCCCTGCCATGGCACTAATGAAGACATAGCTTGGAAGAATAAGAGGAAAAGGTGGAAACGGTATGTTCCATTACTCCTCTGGTATGTTCACCATTGTCAGATGGAGGGCTGAAAGCAACCTGCACTGCAGTCAGAACTGAATAAACTCAGTTGAAATGGATGCAGTATGGGGGTAACTTCAATGGAGGAGGGATGAAAGACCTAGAAAGGCCATAAAGTTATGCATGAATAATGGTGTAATATGCAACCCAATAAAATAATTTAAAATATATTTAAAATATGATTTTTTGCTGCTTGATGCTTTTAACACCTTTACTTTCTTGCTGGGGGGGAAGCAGGATTGCAATCGGGCTGTGGCTTGGACAGCAGTATATATGGATGGGAGGAGAACAAAATGGTGATGGGGTATGACATGCAGGGGGGTAGTATCCTGTAACTGTGAGTACAAATCGGAAAATCCTGCCTACACCCGCGTCCAGTTGAAATGAAGACTCTCTTTCTTTTTTATATGAAAAATATTATGCAATTGTTTCCCTGGTAGCTGTAAAGAGGTATTTCTGCCATGTATCATTAAATAAGCTAAGGGTAGTAATTGAAGACTAAAGAACTGCAAGGGCCACTGAGACTCAGTCTGATGCATAACTTGCTAAAGATTAATTCTGTATAGAAGTGAACTGAAATAATCATTAGCTACAGTAAAATAAAAATATATAACTCCCCATCCAGAAGTAAAGCAGAAATGAGCTCCCTATCCAGAAGTAAAGAAGAAACTATGAGTGGACGAAAGCAAACGCAATGAGGATGAGAATCCTCAAACTGCATTCACCACAAAAAAAATGTCAAAAAATACTTTTTAAGTCCTTTTACAGAGGGACAAACCCCCTGCAGACCCAATGGGAGGACAAGCCTCCACCCTCAACTTATATATATATATATATATATATATATATATATATATATATATATATATATACCAAACTCCATGGTTGTACTAACTCAAAAAGGGAGACATTCCCTCAATAAGAGAATCACTTCTGGCACAACTCATCGATAGTGATTTTGTATGGAGGAACTCCAATCATCAGCAAGATGAACCTCAGACAAGTGAAGCTCGAGTGTTCGATCTTTGTCCACCAGTAGGGTAATGTGAAAAGTGAAGTTACATTGATTCTGAGAGAAAATGTGTTTACTTAGTGTTTGGTTACCATTACAAACAGAATTAGAAACAAACCTCAACAAGTGTCACTCTACCCATTGACAGCGATGAAGTATGGGTTCCAAATGCATTTTCAGTTTACAGACTAAACAAAGATACCAGTTATCTGTCTTGTGATACATTGATGCATGGTATCAATAAAATAAATGCACTGAATGAGAAAAGTACAAAAAACAAATATAATGCAAAAATCTCTGCCTCTTAGGTCTAACTCCACACTGTTTAAAAATTTATATTTTCTGAATGGTATGAAAAATTTATTTTGTAGTTTTATGGGCATCTTCAAATGAATGGTGTAGCAATTGGAGCAGAAGTGGCAACATCATATACTATTTTTTTTTACATCTTAGCAAGAGAAATATATGCATGTAAAGATTATCTGCATTTTTGTGGTTGTTTTATTGAAGATGTTTTTATTGTGTACATAAACATTTATTAGAATTTACAACATACATGAACAGTACCAGACACTGTCTGAAGTTTGTAGCAAATTGATCCCAGGAAGGCTATATTTTTTCCTAGATGTTTAGTTATGTATTGATGGAATAAATAATTGCATTGTTTACCATTTTTGAAGGCTAACTTTCACCAGTACTTATGGATTTGCCACATCCTTCAGCCTACTTCCATAAAGAACAATGTGGTGAAAGGTCGGGCAGTTACAGTGTCAAAAGTAGTTTCAAACAATGTAAATTTATCTAAGGGATTAGACATTTTAAAGAATGCTTTTCTGCAAGTTTGTAGGCCTGAACAGGTATCTAATATTTTTGAGAAGTAAAAGACAAAACAAAGACTGTATATGCACTGATTTTAAGCCATAAAGAAAAAGATCAACATTTATAGACAGAGACATGCTTAGAACATTGAAGAACTGTGGTTCTAATAATAGACTATAATACTGACCATTGTACTGTTAAAATGTTGAGTACTTAAAGTTTTGCAATGAGTCATTAAGATTTACAGTATTTTTAGGTAAAAAGTCAGTTTGTATTAGTAAAAAAAGTACGTTTTTTATTAGAAAGGCAGAACATGAACTGATTCCACAGAAACAAATGATACCTACAGCCATGTTTTTGTTACCATTGTTGTTTTATTCAGAGTGAACCTTAAGTTACAGTGCCATGATATGATAAAAACAATTGGTTCAAAACAGGGTACTTAAATTTTTTATCAGCTGCAGTAATTTGTTTTACAAGATATGACAGCTGAGAGATGTTTGATGTAGAAAAGATTGTTAGAAAACTTCAGCAAAGAAATAATGATCATTGTTATGCACTCAAAAACATCAAATAAAATGTCTTTCTTAGATGCTTAGTATGTATACAGTCCAGAAAATGCATTTAATTGTTTTTGCTTGCCTAAGACAATATGGAATTGGACCAAGGAATGGAAATTTTTGAACCTTACTGGAAAAATGGGAGATATAGTGACAGCTGTAATTAAATGCCTCAGTTTATCCTGGTATTAATTATACCATTAAAATGTATAACTGTTATCTGGCACACCTAATTGTTTTTAATGTTACAAGCATATGATTGTGTGATTGGTACTGAAAATGCATATAAATCGGTTTCAGTTGAAAGTTGTTGATGTTCTGAGGAAGTTGTATTAAAGATAGAAAGCACTTAGTTAAATGTGTAAGTCTGTTGTTTGTTTTCAATTTTTTTAAAATTGAGAATCATGTTGGTATTGGACAAGGCATTCTTCTAATACTGATAGTCTGAATAAATGTTGCTGAAACCACTTTCAACAAACATCTCAGTAATGTCTCTGTTTTACACTTCCATATAGGTGGACCCACTGTACTCCTGGACTTAGATATTATATACCTACTCTGAAATCACACAGCAGTAGGAAAAAGAGAAATAGCTACTGTTGCTGAAAGTGGTTTCAGCCAAATGTATTTCATTACAGGCATTCAGGTAAAAGGCACTAGGTAGCTTAACATGCTCCCTATGTAAGCACAAAATAAGAGCATTCACAGGCTTTTAAGCCTCATTGTCTTCCATTTTGCATTATACTCAGTTTCCGCTGGGGAATATGATCACAGTATCTCACAGAAAGTAAAATACATTTTTGATATGTTAAATGACTGCTGTCTCTCATGGTCTCTCATGGATGGGGTGACTCCAGATATAGAATAATACAGCAAGCTGTTGTAGAAAAACTTGCCTTTTTTTCTTTCTTTTTTCTTGTATTATCATTGCAAGAAACTCACATGTGAATATATGTTAAGGTCACTTTTGCATCTGAGTTAATAGTATCATACAATTAGGACTGAGCAGTTCTTTCTTAAGAGCTGCTGAGTTTTGTAATGTTTTTAGTGGAATCTATGCAATCACCTCATAGGTCCGAAATGAACTTGTTTCTCAAATTAGCTGAGCCTCATGGTCTAAAAAGCAGAACTACTTGATGACTGCTTAGTATTTACAATGGTATCTGACCAGTTATTTATTTAAAACTGTAACCTTGCTCATACTAGACCCTACCCCATTTCAATTGGTCCACCCATTCTTCTTCCCAGTAGCTGCACCTTGCTTTAAAGTCACCAGGTGTCCCCAGATGTAACATAGTGTCATACCACTCACAATGCTTCAAGCTGACATTTTGATGGTTCTAAACATGAATTGACCCATGTGGGAATGGTTCATTAACAGTGATTAAACATAAATTCTGGAGATTTATTTTATTTTATTTTTTTTTGACATTTGTTAACCAGGAAAGTGCGACTAGGACAGAGCCTATTTTCAGCAGAGGCCCGGCGAGAAAAGCTCTAGATGCATGTATTTGGAATTCAAAACCATTCAGTTCAAAAGAAGCAAAACTTTAATGAGACTCACCCCTATGTTTTACAAACCCCAGAAGACAGCTCAGTGAAGAGGATGAGAAATTTATATACCTTGACATTTGGATTTATAGTATTCCAGCTTATGTTTCACATTCTACACAGGATAGATTATAAATAAAATGTCTAACCAACTTAAAATTCCCTAAAAATATCACAAGATTTCTTGTTCATAATGCTTGGCACACAATAAGTAAATATATCCTAATCTCTCAGCTCATACTTACACTCCCAACATTTTCACTTGACCTCAGCAATTCAGAGAAGCTGCAAGTAATCATAAACAAATCAATGATTTCATCAACCTTTGTCATGTTAACAACACCAGAAAATTGCGAATTGGATCCACAAAGTACACCAAACAGTAGCAGCAATTCCAAAACGCTCGCTGCTTCCTCTCACAAACAAAACAGCCCAAGGAAGACTAAGCTGTTAAAAAATCCTTTTAATGAAAAACCAGTTGAGCGCTTTCACTCGGCACAAGCGAGCTTCATCAGAACAATAATGTAAGTGATACGCAACCATTAAATAACACAATTGGCGCCAAAATAGCATCACATATCAATTAAAAAACAATTGAATCAATTAAAACATTTTCAAAGGGATATTCCATATATAAAAAATGATCTAAAAATTAAATAAAAAGTGCTGAATAAACAAAATAAATGACTAAATGCATGGACTGGATAACTGCTAACAGTCCAATAAAAGTAGGGGTTTAATAGAAAAATAGTCATTAATCCCTGGTGGTGTAAAGGCATCTGTGAAGACTTGCCACCAAAGTTCCCTGTAGGCCAAAAAATTTTTTTGATTGCCTCCTCTAGGGTTCCTCTTAACTGACTCTAAAATAGCAAATTTGAACAAATGTTCACTACCATATTCCAAAACATGCCTTGACAAGGCATTTTTAGTATCCTGCTTTTTTATGCAATAGAGATGTGAATAAATTCTCTGTCTAAATTGCCTTTCAGTCTTTCCTATATAATAGGAATGACATACAGAGCAAACAGCAATATAAACAAGCATAGTAGATCTGTAGTTGCCCTTGGCTGGATAAATCCTAGTGTGATTGTTATTAATCAACACTAAACTACTCAATTCACAGATGTTCGTACATTGATTGCAGGACCCACATTTTGACGTTTTAGACCCTGCATTTATAATTTGAGTACTGTCTCCTTCCAGAATATTTTTAAGATTTCTACCCATTTTGTATACTATTAAGGGTCTGGGGCCTACAATAACAATATTATATAGGAAAGACTGAAAGGCAATTTAGACAGAGAATTTATTCACATCTCTATTGCATAAAAAAGCAGGATACTAAACATGCCTTGTCAAGGCATGTTTTGGAATATGGTAGTGAACATTTGTTCAAATTTGCTATTTTAGAGTCAGTTAAGAGGAACCCTAGAGGAGGCAATCAAAAAAATGTTTTGGCCTACAGGGAACTTTGGTGGCAAGTCTTCACAGATGCCTTTACACCACCAGGGATTAATGACTATTTTTCTATTAAACCCCTACTTTTATTGGACTGTTAGCAGTTATCCAGTCCATGCATTTAGTCATTTATTTTGTTTATTCAGCACTTTTTATTTAATTTTTAGATCATTTTTTATATATGGAATATCCCTTTGAAAATGTTTTAATTGATTCAATTGTTTTTTAATTGATATGTGACGCTATTTTGGCGCCAATTGTGTTATTTAATGGTTGCGTATCACTTACATTATTGTTCTGATGAAGCTCGCTTGTGCCGAGTGAAAGCGCTCAACTGGTTTTTCATTAAAAGGATTTTTTAACAGCTTAGTCTTCCTTGGGCTGTTTTGTTTGTGAGAGGAAGCAGCGAGCATTTTGGAATTGCTGCTACTGTTTGGTGTACTTTGTCATGTTAACAATAACACTACTGTGTCACAATCAGTAAAGTCATTTTTGGCTATTTAATGAAGAAAGCATCCACTTGGTCACCTCGCTGAACAAAAAGCATTTTAAACTACTGCCCTTCACTGTATAACTTGCTGAGTCAGTGGTGGGCAACCTGAGGTCCTTCATCCTCCTTGGTGTGGTCCTTTTTTGGTGTCCAGAGACTCCAGTGCTGAATCTGGCATCCAAAACGGTACTTCCTGTTAATGCTTGTCTGATTCTCTAGTCTCTTACTTCAGTTGACTTTGCATTGCCATACCCACAAACACTTCCATGCAGGTCGGTGAACTGCTTGTTTTCTTCTCCATAACTTTCTTATCATTTGGCTGTTATCCATGGACACAGAATGTGTCTAAAATCATTTTCTCCTCTGCTGCAGCTGACCATTAACTGTCCTAGCTCCTCTCTTCATTCCCCAGATCTAGCACACCTACCTTAGCCTTTCCTCGGGGCTCAACCCAACCTTAATCTTGGGAAAATGAGAAAATGAAGGATGCTGGTGCAGCGTCATCCTGCATGCTGGGGATCATGCCCTAACTTCCATTCCCTCACTGCTGCCTTGGCAGTTCTGTGCCTGCATGCTGGGGATTGTGCCCTAACTTCCATTCCCTCACTGCTGCCTTGGCAGTTCTGTGCCTGCATGCTGGGGATCGTGCCCTAACTTCCATTCCCTCACTGCTGCCTTGGCAGTTCTGTGCCTGCATGCTGGGGATGGTGCCCTAACTTCCATTCCCTCACTGCTGCCTTGGCAGTTCTGTGCCTGCATGCTGGGGATCGTGCCCTAACTTCCATTCCCTCACTGCTGCCTTGGCAGTTCTGTGCCTGCATGCTGGGGATCATGCCCTAACTTCCATTCCCTCACTGCTGCCTTGGCAGTTCTGTGCCTGCATGCTGGGGATCGTGCCCTAACTTCCATTCCCTCACTGCTGCCTTGGCAGTTCTGTGCCTGCATGCTGGGGATCGTGCCCTAACTTCCATTCCCTCACTGCTGCCTTGGCAGTTCTGTGCCTGCATGCTGGGGATGGTGCCCTAACTTCCGTTCCCTCACTGCTGCCTTGGCGGTTCTGTGCCTGCATGCTGGGGATGGTGCCCTAACTTCCATTCCCTCACTGCTGCCTTGGCAGTTCTGTGATTAGTGACCTCAGTAAGTGTATACTTCCTTCTGCACGCATGCGACTTTCTGAAATGTGTGACTCACTACTCATGCAGCACAGAGCTAACAAGACCCGAGTCTACATACTGCAATAAGCCTTTGGGCTGCTTCTCTGGCCTTGTGATGGGCCAGCCAACAGTGGTCTCTCATACTCATCCTCAACCTGCAGCAACTCCAGCATTCATATAGGGTCATTTTTTTATAATTATTTTTTTTATTTTATTTTACATTTGTTTACCAGGAAAGTCCATCTGGGTGTGAGCCCATCTTCAGTGGAGGCCCAGGGAGAAAAGCTCCACATAGAAAATATACAAATTATTAAAAGACAAGTTTAGCAATGTGTTTAAAAAATCTTATTACAGTCAAGTTATGCAGTGTATACAAGAATAGTGGTAAAAAGGAGTGCTACAGTTTAGCATACTACATTTTCACCCAGCGCATACCATGAAATCTATTCCATATACAGAATTTAATAGAATTAAAAGATTATGTAGTGATAATAGAGATAGAAATGTTGAATTAGAAGATAGTTTTTTGAGATTTAAAGAGAGAGGATATGATGAAATGTATTTGAGAGAGAGTTTAAATAAAGTTTTAAATAGTAAGTCGGCCAAATGTGGTTGGATATGGTATAATAACAACAAAAAAAGGGAGCAAGATAAAAATATATATTTTACTACCACTTACTCAGTAATATCTGATGAAATTATAGATACAATCAAATCCAGTTGGAATATTATAAACAAAGAAGTAGATTGTTTACAGCATAAGAAATTATTATTTTCTTTTAACAGGGGAAGAAATATTAAAGATTTTATTGTACATAGTAGGTTTCATAGACCAAAATTGGAAATAATGGGAAGAATAAAAGAAAAAGGTACAGTAGCATGTGGGAGATGTAGTATTTGTAGTTTTGTTACTCAAAGGTTTGATAAAATTAATAATAAGAATTTTGAAACTAATGAAAGTTTTACTTGTAATAGCCAGAAAGTCATATATTCAATTAAATGTACTTGTAATAAATTCTACATAGGGGAGACGAAAAGAAGTTTCTCTTGTAGAATAAAAGAACATATAAGGGATGTTAAAAATTATAAACTATCTAGTCCTATAGCTGTACATTTTAATGAAGTACATAATGGAAGTTTGGAGGGTTTTCAGGCTACAATGTTAGATAATGTGATATGTAAAAAGTTTATGACAGATGAACAGGTCAAACAATTGCTGAGGAAAAAAGAAGCATTTTTGATTTTAAAATTTAATACTATGTTTCCTGTGGGTTTGAATCAAGAATGCTTCTGGAAAAGTTTTGTATAGTTGTATTAATGTGAGTGTTAGGTTTTAATAAGGTTTAGTTAATAGTGTGATATAAGTCATTAACTTATTATTCAATTAAGTGCTGTTGTATATAAACTGAGAGTTTTTTCTCATTTGATGTACTCTGTTAAAGGCTTGTTGGCCGAGGCGCTAGATATATTTTTTTTATTGCTGTTTGGTGAATAAATTTCCTTCTTTGGAGTTGCTGGATTGCTGCTGTGGTTTTTACTATATTCGCTACATTTGGTTGCTGTGGTTTATCAAGTTTAGCAATGTGTTTAAAAAATCTTATTACAGTCAAGTTATGCAGTGTATACAAGAATAGTGGTAAAAAGGAGTGCTACAGTTTAGCATACTACATATAGTAATTCTATCATTTCATCAAGCAGAAGGTTCAAAGTACAGTGGGTTAACTGATATAAGGTAGGAAGTAAAGAGAAAATTTATAACGTAATTTATATGTGTAGGTAAAGGTCATAACTATAAGAGCTAGTAAATTTCTGCACAGGGTACTATTACTACATTTGGAAAGAAATAAAAAAGCTTGTGGTTGAATTAGATTGCATAGTAGAGTATAGGGTACAGAATCAGGAAGACTGTTAAGTCAGAAAGGTTAACAGATTCATACTGCATATAGAAACAGTTTAGAGAAAAGAGTGTTTTATCCTGGCCACTTAAATGAACAGATGCAACTGTTAGTCAATTACTCTTTAAGCTTCTTTTTAAAGTGAGTGGTACTAGTTAAAGTTTTTACCTCTATAGAGACAGTGAGTTCCAGATTTTGGCTACATATAGTAGCTAGCGTAGAGAGCGTCACCTGGGGAGTTTGTAGATTTATTTACTTTTAATAAGGATTTGTTAGTGGAGTGCAAGAGTCTGTGATTAGAATATGGTTCTAGCAGGTTTTTCTAGGATTGCTGTTTTACCTGGTTGGCTAAGTAGTTTGTGTGCCATTGTCAGCTGGTTGTAGTATTGGAGCTGTGGAAGTTCTAGCCAAGATAGATTTTTTTAATACTAGACAGTGATGGGTTCTATATGAGGATTAAACAGCAAATTTAGCTATTTTATTGTAGTATGTTTCGAGTTTTCCTAGGTCTGTTTTTCTGAGGTAAGTGAGTATTGGTGAGGCATAAAGATGTTTCAAGAGGAGCTGAGTTCTTGCAATGTCTATTTTGGTTTTGTTTATTTGGAATTGTTTGTTTTTATATAGAGCACCCAGTTTTTTGTCTACCTTCTTGACAGCTTGCGATTTACATTGGTCACATCTCATGTTATTATCGATAGTGACACCTAGGAATTTTGTCCGTGTTACTGGTACAATAGTTATGTTACCTGTGGCGATTATGGAAAGGATGGGCGAGGGGGGGGCTGTTTCTCTAGTAGGTTGGAAGATTATAAGCTTGGTTTTATTAGGGTTGAGAATAAGTTGGCTATTGGAAAGCCATGTTTCCACTTTTCTGAAGGATTTTTGTGTTTTGTCCTGTAATTCTTGAAAGGTGTGGGCTAAACATAATAGTGTAGAGTCTTCTGCATATTAGACTAAAGTAGCTAGAGAAGTAGCTGTGTTGAGATCATTAGTGAAGATATTTAAAAGAAAGGGTCCAAGAATGGAGCTTCAAGGCACCCCTAGAGATTCTGACAGTAAGGAGGAGATGTCATGTGACCAATTTACTGCTTGATGCCAGTATGATAGGTAGCTTTGGAACAAGGTGAGAGCAGCTAAGCTAAGACTTAGGTTGGATAGGGTAATTAGAAGTTTTTGATGGAAGACTGTATCAAATGGCTTGGACATAGAGGCAAAGAATGCTGAGAGTATTTTACCTTCACTCCTATGTAAGTTGATAGTATTGGTGAAGCTCAAGAAGGCAGTAGCTGTACTATGATTAGGTCTGAAACCGTGTTTGGAGCTGGCTAGGAGATTATTGGGTGAGAGGTAGTGCATAAGTTGTGAATTTTAGAAACAGAAAATAATATGGCAATAGGTTTATAGTTAGATAGTTCTGCTGAGTTACCTCCTTTATGGAGGGGGATTATATAAGAGCCTTTCCAGATATGTGGGACTTGATGTTCAGTGATACATTGAGTAATTAGAATAGATACAGGTGGGTGATGGTGTCTGCTGCTATAATGAGGTATTCTGTTGGGAGGTTGTCAGCTGCAATAGATGCTGACTTTAGCTTTTTAAGCAATTTTTTGTGGTGTTTGTTGAGATGGGATGAAAGGAAAATGCACATGTACTGCCACTGATATTTTCTAATAAGGGTATATCAGCTGGAGGGGGTCAGTTATTTTTGGATAGTGCTACAATACTCTTGGTGAAATATTTATTAAACTGTTCGGCAATTGTACCTCAATTTGGAGAGATTATGGGGGGTGGTGAAGATACTGATGGGGTCAGGATGGTTTTTATGGATGACCAGAATTTTTGAAGATTTCTTTGATGTGTCATTCGTATGTTGGTATAGTATTTTCTTTTTATCTAGCTTGATTTGAGTTGCTGGTATGCTAACCAGAGATTTGGTTGTGTTCCAGTGTTCCCAAGCTTTATCTCTTTGTTTGAGGAGATTTTTAGTTTCTTTGAATAGCCAAGGGGTGACATTTGTTTTAGTTCTGACTGTCCTAGGGGGTGCAAGGTTATTAAGAATATTTAGAAATGTGTTGTTGAAATATGCAATGGCTGAGTTTAGGGGAAGTTCTTTTAGAGCAGACCAGTTGCATTGGCTAAGTATGGGCACCAAAGTCTGGGGATTGAAGTTTTTCTTGTTCCAGTGTTGGTGATAAACAGTAGTTTTGAGGATATTGCTCTTTTGTCTCAGTAGGAATATTGGTGAATTTAGTGTTGACAGTAGAATGCTTTGTTGGTGAGAGTCCAGTCCAGGATCGATTGTCCATTTGATTCTTTTTATCTATTCTAGTGGTGCGTTAAATAACCGTTGTGAGTCCATACTGGTTTATATTATTCGGTGGGATTCTATGAGTTACAGGTATACCAGTCCATGTTGAAATCTTCCACCATTATAGTTTCCTGGGTAATGTTTTTTGTTGTCCATTGAGGTATGCTCTCAAATATAGTGAGGTTGTTACCAGGTGGAATATAAACCCCTATTATGACTAGTACTTGTTAGTATTATTTTTTTAATTTGGTGAATAAAATCTCAGTATTATTAAAGTTGGGATGTTTAGGTTTAGAGGTTCTAGTGTTAGGTTATTTTTGAAAACCATGGCTATCCCTCCTCCTTTTTTTGTCCCTTCCTGTCTAACCAGTGAATGTTATAACCTGGCAGAATGATCTCATTGTCTTTTGCTTGTGGTTTCAACAATGTTTCTGTTAGTATGACTATATCAGGAGAATATATATTTAGAGAGAAAGTGGCATGAAGTTCTTTAACTTTGCCAGCTAAACTTCTGGTATTTAAGTTTATTATTATTTATTATAAGAGATCTGATTATGCTGAGGTATGTTTATTATATTGAGATTGAGGAGATGCTTTCCTAGGTGAATGTGAGGTGGTTGCGGGGCCAGGCTTTGGGTGTATGTCACCACTAAATATAAGTTGAGATGCTGTGTAAACTACAGTGTTAAGGAAAGCAGTGATGGCTTTAGGAATCCTGAGAGAGTAGTACTATGGAGTATTGACAGGCAGTTTTCTGAAGGTGAATTTATGTAAGAGAGTAGAACTGAAAATTTATGGTGATATTTTAAAGTTGAATACTGGTGTTTGGAGAGGGGAAGACTTGTGGATTTTTGACTGAGTGGTGATATTTTTACATGTGTGTAATCAGTTAAATGGGCAGCTAGACAAAGTGTTGTTGTAAGTATTGTAATTGATAGGAATATCATTTTATTGTTGAAAATAAGTCTTTATGTAATTTTGATAACTGTTTGTTATTGTTGGAATTATAGTATGAAGACTTTAATTGTTTAGTTTAAGTGATTACTAAGGTAATTGTGGATTGTAGTTTAATGGTTTGGAGTGAAAGGAATGGGTAAAGGCTGGATAAATAGATTGAGTGTTGGTGGTTAGGACTTAGGTGGAATTTTGTGATTGGTTTCTTTGATGGAGTTAGTTTGATTGCTATGTTTTGTTGATAGGTTGTGGTCCTAAAGTGGGAGTGGCTGGTTATGTATAAGTTTAGGTCTAGTGCAGGTGGGTAGGATTTGGAGGTAGGGTAGGGGAGTGGAGTGAGTCTGAGCAGAGTGAGGGTGAACAGAGTGGGTTGAACCAAGAGGCAGACTAGGCTGTAGGCAGCAAAAAAAAAAAAAATCAGTTACACAACATGCCCAAGGTCAATGCCCTTATATATTATTCAAGCCTTCTCGTCCACTTTGTAGTTGAAACAAAAGCAGGCTTAATAGTGTTGCTGGGAAATGCTTTTAAAGTTCACTGTAAGTTCTATGATAGGGAGGAAAAGTAGTTTTGTATGGCTAAAGGAGGAAAGGGACCTAAGTAAATCATGCTAGTAGTGTGCACATGACTTGCTTAGATTATAAATGTTGAAGTTTATATATTTAATTCTGAATTGTGAGCTACAAAAAGTTAGAACCTACACTGCAGGCACTTAAGGTTTATTGATTCTTGCACACGAAGCAAAGGGAATAGAAATGCATGCAGCCAATTCAATGAGAAAGCTCTCACGCAGTGCATTGTGAAACAAAAAGAAAGAAAAATGCTGTTTAAAGGAGAGAATATATAATAGAAATGGAGGGATGAATAGGCATTAATATACAAATTATGTTGAGAAAACTGGATTAAAACCCATTGTTTGGATAGATATACTATATATAGCAGCAGTCCTAATTATGTACAGGTAACTATATTAAACTAATTCAAGTGAAGAGATCAAGTAACTGCAGGAGTAATGTTAGTGACCATTTACAGAAAAAGCAGATACTGAACGTGTTATGAGCAGTAGTAGTGTAGAAAACTGCAAAAATACAAGTAATTAAAAGCAGCAATCGTGAAGGAATACAAGTAGGAAGCAGAAGCAAAAAGCAACTGCATGTGCAACTTAGATACAATACAAGTAGGAAAACAGATATTAAAAGCAGCTACATGTTCAACTTAGATACGGTATAGCAGCCTTCAACTTTATTGACACAACTTATATAAAATATTAACAAACAGTTCTTGTGGGAATAATGTCTCCACAGCCATGAAACTTAAGTTTGTTTATCATTTGGAGTAATAATATATTAACAAACAGCACTTGAGAGGTAAAAGTCTTTATTAACCATGAAGCTAACACTTGTGTATTGTTTAGGCAGAAATGCAATGGCTAACATAAGCAGACCAACTTTGTTCAGTATCAAACTCATCTGGGAAGCAATAAAGGCTTTATCCCTCTGTGCCACAGGGCCACATGTGTGTCTATAATCATTTTTGGAGATATCCTGTGCAGTTCACAGTCTTGTTAAACTCTTCCAAATGAAAACTGGATAATGAATTTGCAACTGATTCATGATAATGTATTTTAAGGCATGAAAAACTGGAGAATGGGTAAGGAGAAAAAAATAAGTTTGTTTAGAACCAAAATAAATGGTGGTTGATTTTTGGATTAGTGTTAAGAGTTGTGGGCAGAACTGGGCTTATCTGAAATCTTGAATAACAAAACAATAACAAGAGCTTAAGTCAGTTTTTAAAAGCACAATATCACAATTGATGTAAGTTAATTAGATTTCCTGTGTCACTGACACCTACTGACTAGGGCAGGAATACTGGCTTGTTTAGCATTTATTGGCAGTAGTTTCCAATAATATGTTGCAATTAGTTGCTAGTTAGGTTTCTTGATTGCCATTGTAGTGGTGTGATCTTAGTATTGTATTTGATGGATGCATTTTACAACAGAATTATGCCTTTACTATTGTTTTATTTTTTGGGCAGTTATCTAATAAGAATGAACATTATTTAGAAATAATACTGGCAGAGCATGAGTGTTGGTTTCCCAATGTTAAAGAAAAGCTGTAATTTTATGACATTTGCTTATTTTTTAATACTTAAAAATACAATTTTTTTAAAACAAATCATTCTGGGAATACTAAGGTCGCTAGCCATTTGGAGATGAAATAAGTAAGTGGCTTTCATGTTTGCCCATACTTGAAGTTTTCTGTCCTGTTCTGTTGCTTAATCTGTTGAATAGATTACTACCCCCTACTTCCACTCCCATAGCCCTTTATTTCTATCCTCTGTAACCATTGCATCATCTAAACTAATTATTTAATAATGTTTACAGCTTCTTCTTTAATCTGCCACTAGAATATATAACACTAACTTATTCTGTAATCTTATACTAATTAACACTTCATGGAAGATATAGTTAAATGAATGTGTGTGTGTGTGTGTGTGTGTGTGTGTGTGTGTGTGTGTGTGTGTGTGTGTGTGTGTGTGTGTGTGGGTGTGTGTGTATATATATATATATATATATATATATATATATTATATATATAAAACAATGTGTTATATTTATGCCTTATGTATAATGATTGCATTTTTAATGCTGTTGTTGTCACCTGTCAGAATGTCACACTGTTTTACGTTGTTAATATATAAATGTATTTGCATGCCATTAGTGTAGCTCATTCACCTGTTACCTGGGTTGTGTCTAAAAATGTGCATTGTGTTATTTCTTTTACCCTACAAGCAAACAAAAAACAAACAACTGTACATAAAGAGTTGTAAATCTCCATTTAACCAAACTAAGTCTGATTAGGTCAACACAGTCATTTCACATGATGATTCTCAGGTGAGTTATTCTATTATCACACCTTAGCTCATGGTTGCTGCAGGGCATGCAGTATTAGGTATAGAACAGACTGCCCACGCCTCTGTGTCCCTACCCCAACTTCCTGTAACTGCTTACATTGAACTGTAATTGCAGTTTGCAGGTCCTATAATATCTTACAGTAAGCTGAAGAATTGTGTAGTATTTATATATTGACACTTAACATCCTTGCTGTACTGGCCAGGACTCTAAAAATGCCAAGAATGGGAAGGCTGATGCCCCTATCAGTACATCTTCAGAACACTGCACATCTTACTAAGCTTTTTAATAACATGACAATTAAACTTTCCAAGTAAGCATTAGATGGTAATGTCATACATCCTTCGATACCCTGCTTTTCTTAACACAACCCACTCAAACACACATCTTCTCCAAGACAGAAGAGCCCTCAACTCTGCAAATAACAGATGCAGATAGATGTATGGAAGGGTCCTGTGTGTGCCAATGAACCACTGAGCTCACCTCCTTTGAATAGTGATACGGCACTAACATCGCAGTACAAGAATAGGGCCCTAGGGTGCATGAAGACCTGCATCATAAATATCATAGGGTACATGCTCCATTTATTACAAAATGACTTGAACACATCTTTAACAATGCCCTTTTAACTCAACATGCAAATAATCAAATGGATTTACATTTCAGTTTAAACTTAAAATCCCTTGTTAAAATATGGCAGAACTAGTTTAGGAATATGCACTTGAACATATTAATGATTGAACTCTAATTTGTCATGTACAACACAGCTTCCAAAAGGCTACATACAAATTATTTCACTGCTCTCTACAAGTTCACCAAGTTTATATGTCATGTTGACTTGCTGCAGGTGTGCAAGCCAACTTAAATATTTAAGAAAGAGTCACTTGTCATTTTCAAAAACTAGATCTTTTGAATACTATTTGTAGTCCATCATATAGTTGCTAACTGGTATGTAGCACATCCAGTCCTACAGCACTGAGCTAATAGTAGTAACTACGACACATAAAAACAATTGCTCTCAATATCAATATGATCTTTCTGCCACATAATGAATGAGCTAAAACAATGAGTAAAAAAGTCACGCAGGTAAACCAATCAGTAAAAAACAAAAGAAAAATGTAGCAAGGCTAAACTTTCCACTGTGTGATTCCTTAAACCTCTTGTATTAGAGCCAACATGGAATACATGCAAATGGCCCTTTAAGGCCATCAGGTGTTTCAGCTGTATGGCAATTCTGAATTTCTACAACTTTTTTTTCTTTTTAAGTCTATTTATGGATACATTCAGGCCAATAACCAAACCCACTAGCTGTGGACATGCATGTTTCAACCTTCTTATAGCATCATTAGCACAGTATAAGATGAATGGTTGACTAACCTTTAGAAAGACAGGGTTGCCGTACCCAGCTGATGTCCATAACCATTAGGGTGTCTGCAAAATATCCCAATCAACAAACTAAAACAATGAGTAAAAAGGTCACACAGGAAAACCAATCAGTAAAAAACAAATGAAAAATCTAGCTAGATTTTTCTTTTGGCTTTTCTATAATGAACGATCCTGTTTTATAGCACTGTTTTAAAGCTATATTGAGATCAACCAGTCACTGTCGAAGCTTATTTTGGCATCTTGACTGTTACAGATTTATAAACACAAGAATAGTACATCAAAATAATTTTGTGACGTACCGCAACCCATGAAATCCAAATACAACTTATAATACTCTCTACATATTTAGATATAATATTTACATAGACAATATAAATACATATATATATATATATATATATATATATATATATATATATATAGAGCTAGCAACCCTCTCTGCCAAGGTTAAAACTCTGACTCTTTCTGTTTATTGGTCTGTTGTTAATTGCATTTCCAAGTTCATGGAAAAACTACAATGGAAATTAATTTGCTTCACTTGCATCCATTCCACTTAATATATCATATCCCCACAGTTTGTGCATTGTTCTTTAACTAGCCATTGAAGCTTCATAGATAATGAGTTCATCTTCTCACCTTTTGGCAATGCTTCTTTCACTTCATTCCTAAGTTCTGTCCAAAGATGTTTGACTTTTCACAAATTTTCTGTCTTTTAATTCAGAATCTGGATTCAGCATCCATTGTACATGCAATTAAGCTGTCACAAGCATGCCATGATGGTATTTCCTTCATATTTATATTTTGTGGTTTCCCTTTTGTTTTTCATTTGCTGATTTTGTCATGCATCCCCTTCCTCTTTATCCTGTTTGTGCTGTAACAGAGAAAAGGACAAATAGAAGACTGATTGGCTCAGAGTGAGAGAGAGACCTCTGACCAGACTGATAGTAAAGAAATAGAGAGGAGTAGCAAGCAGGAATACCCATCTCCACATCAAAAAGACAGATGTCTGGGACGTGACTGTTGATTATTCTGTCTGTCATCTGAAGGAACACACCAGACAAAGTATTCAAGAGAACCAAGAATAAGCAAGAATACATGCCTGGTAAGAAGGATACAAAAAAAGCTCAAGCATGCTCAATTAGAGATATATTGGTGAGCGGGTTATAAATGAACTATACATATGTTCTGCTTAAATGTTATCAACATAAGATAGGACTGTAATTCAGGACTGGAATGTCTTCATGGTTGGCAGCATCACAATGTTTATGTAAATATTTTGTCATGTAAGTAAGTTGTAGGTATGTATATCATGAGAAGGAATTTTGAAACCATGGTATACCTCATCAGAGCTACAGCAGTTGAATAAAACAGTAAAGGTAACTATGCCTGAAATCATCAAATGCATCAAAAGGTTTGTCAAGTCAGCCAATAAGAATGTTAGAAATCATCAATGTAAAACCATTGTTAATTCTCCCAGTTTTCTATCGGAAGAAACACTAACAAAGTAAGAACAAGCATAAGTAGTTAAACTAAATTAAAAATAGCTAACCACTGTGACCTTTACTGGGAACACCTGTTTTAGCTATGCCTGTTTATCAAGGAGCCATTCCTGATTTTGGTTTAGACGTTTGCTTAGTTTGTGTTAAAATTTGTGAGTTTTTCCCCAACTATGCCAAAAGTACAGTTAGCAGTGTTTGTTTTTTTTTAGAAAATATTCATCGGTTTGTTTATTTTCATTCTATCAACCATATAAGTGATTGGCATTGCCATTCATTGTCAACATTTTGAAGCTTATATTTAGGACAGGTCAGACACAATAGTGTTTGATCATAATCCACTTCAAGAAGTCTCTGAATAAAGCTTCAGCAAAATTTAAACATTCATTATTAACTTGGCAAACCAACGCACATCGCTGATACATTTAGCAGGGTTTACTTCCAAGAAAATAAAGTTAATTTGCTAAAAATCCTGCAAAGAGTCTACATTGCTGTGTACCATTTAAATGCTATATATCATCTTTCCAAATTGCTTGGAAAAAGTGGTGCCCGTCTATAGTGTACTCCTCTGGTTATAGGTTCATAGATTAGTACTAGGCTAACTGCCCTTGCGAGCCATTTTAAGCCTAGCCAATTATTCCTTTGTGAGACTCAAATGCTGCACCTTGTGTTTGTAAGGCAAACACCTTAACCATTAGGCCACCCTCCCAACTCTGTCTATTTGTCTGAACCTTTTAATTACCTTTAGCATTATCTGCTAAGTAAGGCAGTAATATATCTACCCTTCAAATGAAGAGCACACTGAGGTCTATACTATTTATGTACATTAGCTGACATATTATGATTCTGCTTCTGAAGTATACATCTCTTAACATGACAAATGAAATGCTGTCCATACTAAAGCAGATTCATATTATAAATGAAGAAACTTAAAAACACAGTTCTGTATTAATCATTTCACTGGTATTGGTCAGGAAGCTTAATGAAGCTAACACCAAAAAATGTTTTGCATTGATCATGTAAATATACTCCACATTCTCTTTCTTCCTCGGCTTTCTGTTTGTTTTACCACAAACCATTTCATTATCCATGATTCTACTTATCAGAACATCATCTAAAACCTTATTCAAAATACTGAAATTAATGAAATTGCTTTCTAGAATTGTTTGTTATCAATATAAACACAAAGAACTGCAAACAATCACAAGGTTAGGAAGAAATATCTTTAGCAAAGCTACCTTGCGTTTTCTGTTACACATTTCTAGATCTGTATTAGACTAATCTGAGCAGGAGGAATCACTCTTCTTTTAAGAAGCACTGATTTTATTAAGCTTGCTTGGCAGCAACAGAGTGATAGAGCCTTTGTGTTACCCACAGGCACCAGAATTAAATAGTAGGCATAATTGTATTTAAGTGATTGTAGTGAGTGAGGTACTTTTTCTGAAGAAGCTCAGTTTAAATAAAGTGAGTGAAAGCGCTAAAACAGTCCTGTGTTTGGATTTTACTGTTTTCTTTTCTAGTGGATTTACTTGGTCTGCAAACATTACTTTAAAAAATGTAGTTGTAGGCACTTGCAATTTAATGGATTTAATTATAATATGGAGTCTTTATTATGGATGCTTTTTCTCATGCAGTATATTCATTATTTTGTGACACCTTTTCCTCATTTCTCCAAATTTCAGCTAGATGGAAGTTCAACAGCATAAGCAAAGTGTTCAAGCCTTCATTTTATCAAAACTTTGCTAAAAAGTGTTTTTGTAACAGAAAGCCCCTTGAACCCCCATACACTTAGATATGCTAACTGCATAAAAGAGAATTAATCACTACTAGCACAGAAACAGAAAATAAACTGACAACAATGGGAAACAAAAAATGACAAGCTTACCATCAGTGGATTTAAATCACAGAGTAGAACTTCATATAAAAGTAAGTGGAGAATAGGGTAACAATCTATGAATGCAGCTAGACTTTCCAAGATTTCTAGAATAATTAATGTAAGAAAATATGAGCACTTGGTCAAACTATGCTGCTCATCTTGGATAACATTTCATGATGGACATAACTCCATTAACCTTTCTGTGATGCTTATCCCATGGGTACTTCTTTTAAAAAGCTTAAGCAAATTTAATACAGCATTTCTGGGCTCAGCTTACTTGATGTGGTATTTTCAAGTTTTCATCTCTCTGTATAATCATCCAGTTTTTGAGTATTCTTTACAAAGTTACTGTATCATCTGGAACTAATGTTTTCTTATATAAAAGAGTAATGAAATAATTGATTACGTATTCTGATTTCGCTTCCTTGAATTACAGGCACTACTTATCTTTCTGTTTCTGTTTACTTCAAACAGAATCAGGAATATAAAATGATTATCAGTGCTTTAGTGGAAGCATATCATTTGTTGCATTTGCAACTGTGGTATTGCCTGACACAAATATAGCATCTAAAATATTCTTTTTTTCTACTTCTTTTTCATGCCTTGCAGGTTAATTTATGCCAGCAGCAGTACTTTTTTCAGGACATCCATCCTTGTAGGTTTCTTTGGTGATCATTTTTTTCTAGTCATCATCACCAAAATAATAAATTTAACCCCTTTAACAAATTAAGCATTAATGTCTAGGATAGAGCATAAGATGTCACATGCACAGGGAACAATAAATGAAATAATGGTGGTTTACCTACCAAACCCACATAACTATGATGAAAAACCATCATGAGTATCAAGACTGAAATGATAATCATAACAAACAGGTTAATGAAATGGCTAACACACATATTTTGTTAAATCCATTAGGGCTAAGTGATGGGTTTACTTGGAAACAATTTTTTAAAAAAAATTCTGCTCATCTTAGTTGGCCATGTTAGTTTCTGGTGTACTTGGAATTAGGTAACAACTCCTGGGATTAAGTACCAATATATTGTATTGCACGTTACTTATAGTGTTAAATGTGTACCATCTCATTATCATGACTACAATACAGATAATTAATACAGCGAATCTTGAAACTGCATTAAAATTATTAAAATGTTCTGTGGAGGATTTGCCCCTTGACAGCCTGATGGTGGTCTCTACCTTTCACATTCATACAACTTATGTATACTAACATCAACATGACTGTAGTGGCAAGTAAGGTGAATATTCCAAGGTAATACTGCTTCCTAGTTAGGGTATATTCAGCATATTCACACTTTTAGTCTTGCAGTCCTTAGTGGGACAGGTATCTATAACAAATGCCTCTAGCTATGCTCATACTGCTATGCCTCAGTTATCTGTGGAAAATAGTGTGCAAGAGTGAATTAGTGAGTATAGACTCTCCATCCCAGCCACTTTCCCTCCTATATGTACCTAAAATACAACATACAAGCAGGGGCTTTTTCCATCTTACAAACGTTGCTTATCCAGCTAACTAATTTTAAACACCCACAAGCTGAGGTTATGCAATGAATATCATGAGCTACATAATGAAAACATGGAGCAAACCTCATCTTCCATAGTGTTGTTCTACCCAAAACTGTCCAAATCAAAATGAAAAGTCAAACCAGAAATATCAAAGGCAACTGTGAAAAACACCAACACAGAAGGAAAAACAGTTTATTTAGCGCTTTCATCTGTCAAATGGCTGGACTTCCTCAGAATACAAACCAGACACTGAACAAGCATATAAATACCCGCCCTATTAAAGTCAATAGCACCAAGTAATGAATTCATTGAATAATTGATTCTTGATGCATAAAGACAAAATTAAAGTGAAATACCCAATGCTTATAAACAAATACAAAACTGAAAACATACACAATACATAATCTATACATGTTAAATATTCTTGTAAACCATAAAAATATATATGTATAAATATATATATAAATGTAATAAATTGAAAATATAAAGCTCCTAAGTGCATATAAAAAACATACATGAGCAATACACATAAAATAACAGATATATAAAAATATATATGTTTAACATTTTTTTAAATGGCAAACATAGATTTAAGCTTGAGGAGGCTAGCAATTGAAATGACATCATTGAGACCTGGAGAACGTGCAACATTACACCTAAGCTGCCATCTACGCTCCAGGAATTCAAGAAAAATATGACGGGGACCACCTCTAAGGTCAACATCAACATTGTCTAAAACAGAAAATTTGAATGAATGCAAAGGAAAACCCTTATTATGTCTATAAAGGGCATTTTGCTCATCCTTTTTACTAATGTCATAATAATGCTGATAAATCCTGTACCTAAACTGTCTGATCGTTTTGCCAATGTAAAAACAAGTACACTGTTGACACAAAACAACATAAACAATGCCCTTACTATCACAATTGAATCGCTTCTTGTGCTTGATTTTACCATAACCATGTACAAAGCATTCAGTACCCTCAAGAATAAATTTGCACTGACAACAGTGACAGCATTTATTTACTCTACCTGTATATGAATTGGACACGATTCTTTCAATCATGGTTTTAAAACAGGTATCGTTTTGATAAACCACCAACGGTCTTTCACCAAGTTTGTTAGAAATATTCCCATCACATCTGAAAATCTCCCAAAATTTATTAATGATGCACTTGATTTCCCTGTATTGTAAATTGAATGACCACCTCTAGAGACAACATCAACAATTTACATTTAAAAAAATATACCGCAAGACCAATCAAACAGGATGATGCATGCGAGCTTCTCCACTTTAAAATTGCCATAGGCAAAATCCCATACCACTTCCTTGTAAACTATACATCCTCTCTATGACCCAGAAAACCCACAGCATGTATTTAGGCTCACACGAGATGCTCACCATCCAGCCCCATACCATATTCATGGGTGGCTTTAATTAATCCACTGTTAACTGGGAATCATTTATAACACCAAACGTGCAGGCACAGTGATTCCTGGATTTTGTAAACAAAAATTCCCTGCACCAGATCGACAATTTACTGCCCAATGGTACAAACATGCTGGATCTGGTCCTTTCTAATATAGGAGAGTGTTGTACACCCCTAGCGTAATGTCCACTCTGGTAAGATCAGACCACAAAACTGTCTCCTTTGAAGTAAAAATAATATCCATAATTTCAGCTAACCATGGAATATTTTGGGACTGCTCTAAGGCTAACTTCCTATTATTAAGTGATAACCTGGTAACATTTCAAGCCCGACTAAACAATGAGAAAATGGCTGCCTACATGGAACTGTACACAGAAACCCTATATAAGCATGTTAATA
>NC_056728.1:1096959112-1097017759 GCF_019279795.1 Protopterus annectens
TTCAAAACAGAGTCCTTGCACACAATTTTTTGTGCCATACATTCGTGTATTTGTACTTTGATTCACCTTCCTGATTACACTGAATTATATTCCTTGTATAATGCAGCACCACTTAGAAAGTGTTTTAATTTTGCAGTTTTAAACATTCTTTTAATAAGCAATGAAACAAAATGTATGAACCAATAACTACCCATTTCAGAAATTTTCAACCATAAAAGTCCACTCAAGACTTCTGTCATTATAATCCACCAATATTACTCCATACTCACAATCTCTACAGATGTAAAATCATCTGAATTCCACATTAAAGAAATCTGTACCTAATGAAGAGGTTGCTACCGGCAAAACAACTTCACATATCAATGTTTTATCTACAAATTCAGCGCCTGCTTTCCTTGAAGAATTAATTGCCTATACTGCATTAAAAAATTGATAAGTTGGTAATATTGCAATAGGAAATGACCAACAAGTTCATAGTCACTAGGCATCTCATACAAAGGACATACTCAGGAGTGTAGAATCCCTATCCCCCTTATAATGCACCAAATAATCAACAATCATATGGGCAATGCAATATCAGCACGCCATCTACATGATGTGGGAGTAGAATCTACAACCTTCTGCACCAAAGGCAATTATACTACTAACACTGCTTTCAGATTTTACAACATAGTGTGCCCATTTCATAAACAAAAAACAGCTAGTTGCACATAGAAACATTTACACTTGTTAGAGTATGTTTTAAATTTGTAGTTTTGAACATTTTTCCAGTAAGCAATGAAACAAAATGTATGAACCAATTATGACAAAACTACCCATTGGAGTAGAGCCTACAGCCTTCTGCATCAAAAGCAAATACGCTACCTATTGTGCTATTAACAGTGCAAGCAGACTTGGCATAAGGAGCACTAAACATTTGTTCCCCTGCAGCTCTCAGCTTCTTGTAAAATCTACTTGACACTCAGCTGCATCTCTGAACTTTGCAGTACAAGAAATCTGGGAAAATCCAAAATTTGGGGGGGGGGGCAAAAGACCAAACAACAGGGCCACATTTTAAACATTGCTTGTATAATGTTGGAAAGTTGTTAGAATAAAATGCTGTTATCACCATACATTTCACTGTCAAGTATTGAACCCAGGACCCTGTGCAAAAGTCAGAGCAACATACCACCATGCCAAATCATCTGTTTTATGAAAGAAAGGAAGACTGAAACTTAAATGGCTACCATTTAGTGAATTCAGTTCTCACCATAGCTGTCAACATCTTAGCACAAAACACTTGAACAAAGCCAATAATGGGGGAATACAGCCCCCAAACATATTCAGTGAGTTCAGTTATCACCATAGCAGCATCCTGGTTATGAGACCATTTTAATGATTATAACCCCATTACATGGGCTTGAGAATGAGCTATCAGTGACACCACTGAGGCTCACAGCACCTTTCCTCTGCTAGGGCATAACTCCATACTATATGAAAGCAACTACCAGGTGGTGCCTTGGTAAGACAAAAGCCCACATCTAGGACATGAATTTGTGTCACTGCCCCTCCTCTGAGGGATCATGACAGTATGGGTCCTGCTCTATCCTGTCCTTCTACCAGGAAGGAATGTACATCCTTACCTGTCAGGCACCTAAGTGCCTAATCAAACTTTCTTCACCTGGGGCTGTATTCAGAGCTTCATCCTTCTATGCCTCAGGAGCAGACATTCACCTTTAGCAAATCTATGCACCTGCACAGTTCTACCGTATACATCCAGAGCTACAAAAGTTGAATTTATAACACAATAATAAAACCCCACCCACCCAACATAGGAGCTATGTGCCCTCACAACCATCCAACTAAGCAATTGTAACTCAGAAATTGCACAACGCTGGGATAAAATAGACATCTTAGTTCTGTACAAAAATTATTACTTCTAAGCAGACTTCTCAACTGTCCCTATTTTGGAGGAATGTTCCTAGGCCTGATTTAGGCTGCTCCCATTTTTGAAGGCATGTCCCTGTTTTCAGGCTTGATTTTATCCCTCACACAATTTTCCGAATCCTTCTCATCACATATGACTTATGGCTGTCTAGTACACAGAAAAACCATACATGATCAACATACTAGCGGGAACAATAATTTTATGAAAAGGTCTAACAATTCCCATTTTTGAAGCAAAAATAAATGACTACATTTCCTTAAAGTCTACAGATTTTACACCATTCTTTGATAATGTGCTTATATTTTTCCATAAGTTTTGTCCAAACATTTTTTTAACAAGTTTCTGAGTTGTACCCAAGTTCCTATTGGAAGTGGGAAGACTTGGGTGCTATTTAATAATCAAATTTTATACCAATGAGATGTCCAGATTTTCAGCTAGATGTTCCTATTTTTCAGGGGCATTTGTTCCAATTTTCAATATCTACAGGATGAAAGGTCTTCTAAACTTGGGGGACACACCAAGGAATCCATGGGGGTGGGGGTGCAGAACCCCCACCATAACAATGTGCAAGAGGTTTGATGTCCTTCAAAAAGAGCTTTAAGTATTGTTTTAGTCTTCTTTAACTTTAAAAGAATTACATTTCTCGGAAAATACACTTTTAAGCTTTTTTACTTTCATCTTCGCGATTTGACTAAATCAGATAGAACTGGTGCCTACAAGTAAGGCAGAACATAATTGGACTGCATCTACAAAGTATGAAATCATAGTATAGCGTACAACTGTTCAAATAATCCTCTGCCATTACCAATGCTGTCAATCTGCTACTCTAAAACATCTTCAGAGCACCATCTTCCAAAAGATCCATCGCCATTCTAAATAAGTTAATTCTTAGCTATGATAATACAGCGCCACTTACATTTGTATTTGTAATTATTAAATAATGAAGACTTAAAATCACTTCGTTCCCTTATTACCTGGCATCATTTTTTTTCTACACAAATAATTTATTTGCCTTAACAGCTATGAAAGATTATAGCCCCGGATTTACCCTTACATATACTACTATAGTCAGACTGAAACAAGACGTAGTGCAAAATGCACATAAAATAGCCGGGCACCTTTCCTGGAGTCGAGAATAAAAACATAAATGACTAGCTAACGAGATCGACAAAACAAAAGAAAATAATATATTCAAACTTCTGCTTGGTGAGAAACATCCAAAAGACTCAATTACTCCGAACACACAAATTTTCAGGGCACTTTTTTACCTTACATTACACAACTATCGACCACAACATGTTTTGTGTGCATAACTATGCAATCATGATCTAACTAGCCCTTCTGTTACACTCGTTAAACTGTTTATTGAGTTTTACATAAAAAAATAAATAAAACAGCTTAGCGAGTGTAAAAAGAGGGTTAGGTAGAATGGTAGATCATGATCGAACAGTTACATACACAAAAACACATACACCTATCATTTGCAGCAATAAAACGAAATCGGTTGCCATTATCAACGAACCAAGACCACGTGCACATCATGTTTCTAAATACAGCTGGGAAAGCAAAAAAACGGCAAGTTGTACAGCCTTATTCTAACTAAAGAAAGACAAAGCAGAAGAAAACCAGCTGCAACTTTCGTGATTTAGGCAGCTGGTTTAAAAAAAAAAAAAAGACTCACCATACATCACGCAGGGGGGAGGGAATGGAAGAACAATGTAGGGAGGGGGACGTTCTATGCTGTGTGCTCGTGTCGTCAGTCGTGGGGGGAGGGCGCAATGTTACTGTGTTCAAACGGGCATCGGGCGCAATGTTAAAAAGTGAAGAAAGTTTAACTTTTTAACTTTGGTTTGTTTTGCGATTTTGCGCCCCTTATGAGGCCGGCCTGTACGGCGCCCTAGGCGGTTGACTAGTTCGCCTATGCCTAAGGCCGGCCATGCTTTCAGTGTTATTGTACTGTAATTACTTTGTTTTATTTAAAAAAAAAATGAAAAGAAACTGGAGACTTCAAACTAAGGGGAAAGATGGGATAGGCAAAAATAAAAAGCACATTATGAAAAACTAGAGAAATGTACCTGATTATCCTTTTATTTTTTTCTGTCCTGTCTCTTGTGTACATTGAAAGTCTCTCGGTTTCTTTTTTATTTCTTTAAAACAAACAAAAAAAAAGCAACAGACATCTTCCTTCCTCCATTGCTTTCTTTACACAGCACTGATGTACTGTGTAAGCATGGGAACAGAAGTCCCATACACATGCACAGTACATCAAGAAAGCCCAGGATATGGGAAAAACACAGAAGAGCAGCACCACACCATTATACAAGGGCATTATTTAAGAAAATTAAGTAACTTTTTTCTTAAATAGTGTCATTATATAATAGCAATAACCAATGACATGGGTGTGGTATATTGAAGATTTACCCACAATTGGCTTTGTTTAATCACCCGGGCTTCACCCTAGTGATTAAACTGGATCTACTTTCAAATAAAACAATCTCAAATTCCCAAAGACTAAAATACTGAGACCAAAACATCAAAATATGTAGTTCCTGAAACCTCAAAAGATCAACTACCACAAGACCGACTCCTAAAATATCGAAACACTACACACACATCAGTACGTACTACCCTCCACGACAAACACACAAACCAACTAGCACAAACAAATCAAATTTAACTTCTTCACATTTAAGCAGGGGGCAAGCTCCCTGCACCCCCACACCCCTTGCTAATTAACTATATCAACTCTGAGATTGCACTACAGTGACAACAACCATAAATATACCATTCTGCTCCTCGGCCAACTTCCACTAAAAACATCAGTACTGTTGAGTTACATTCCCTTTTCTAAATAATATACATACTGTACTATCACCAAAACTTACTACCTATCTGACACTTGATCCAGAGCTTGTCACATAATGGCAACTATCTTTTTCTTTAGTTCTGTATAACCTGAAATGTGTTAAAGGAACAGTATCCTAAAGGTAAGCAGCACTACTAACATAGCTGATTTGATATTTTGACGTTCAGTACTACAGATTTTCTGTCTTCTAATGTTTTGGCCTGATGGTCTCTGTAATTTCGTCTTTGGGAATATAAGGTTTCATGATATAAAAGAGAACCCAATTAAACCACACCAACCATGGGTAAATCTTTAATATATCACACCCACAATGTTGATTATTGCTATAGTACATCTACAGTTATAACCTAAACAATCAATATTGCAGTCATTTTCTTCTCTCAACCTACCCTTTCATATATTATCTGTCATTAACAAGTCACTCATTTAAGGAAGCCTGCTCCAAACAACATCACAATGCCAGAGGAAGTTATAGATACTAAAGGGAAATTATATTCCAAAATTCACCATGGATGTGAAACAGTCATCTTCTGTTAATAATTTTAAATTCTGGTATTAATTTATCCATTACAGTTTACTAAAGTTATGTCTTTATTCCTACTGTAAACCCATTAAGGTTCTAGGGGAATAACAGTAAAAGGAATAATGCAGACCAAAGTCATTGCAGAGGACTCACTGTACTTTGTATGAAGATTGCTAGTCCTTAATATATGCATTACCATGACAACAGTTTTTAGTGTCATGTTTTATGTATATGGTGAGGCTTATAAGACTAGTTATTCTATTTTTTTTATATTTCTCATATCCAAAGAATTAACAATGTTTGTATTTTTATAAATTTGGTAACCAGGTATACCCATTTAACAGTCCAGTATATAGACACAGAAACATAGAAACTTAAACTTTCCATATGTAACCTTCTCCATAAATTCCTACTGTTCAAAATTGCTCATAGTTGAGTGAAAATCTACTGGTTTATGCTAAAAGATGAATTCCTCTTCATGTGTGTTGATTTACATTATTTGTTTTACACAAATATCAACTTACAACCCCCTGCAGCTCACATTAGTAAACTACTGGAATCATGGTTCCACAGTTTCCAACTATTTCTGCAGCCAGTGGTTGGAATGGGCACCCTGAGACAATGTGGTAATTGTCTCATCAATTGTCTCGTGTTTACTGACAATTATTATTACTAACTTAACTCATTCCATCCAATGGAGCTCTGGAAATTTGCACTGTAACCTCCAATGGATGGAGCCTAAGCATTTTGATACAATCAAATTATGTCCTCACATTTCAAACAAATGTTCATATCTCTAGAACCACAGAGGTTACTGAAGAAGTGTGAATGGCAAATTCTTCATCACAAACCATTTTTATGTTCATTGTATTCTTTAGATTCTAGATCTTAAACTGGATTGCATAAGGCATATTCAACACAGTAGCTATTACGTTTGTAATATTCTGTAAACAACTTACAACATCTCAGCAACCACTCAAGTTACACACATACACACTGTCAGTAGCATTTTGTTCATCCAGCTGAGAGTTTTCATATGAGTCTAAGCAGTTCTGTCTATGCTACTTGGTTGTTGGGATACTAAGAAAAAAAATGAAACATGAAAATGAAATTTATGACAATATAAATAAATATTATATGAACAGCAATATCTCTTTACCTCCATTAGACAAAGGTCAAATATTAATACATTTGTCTGCCATTGTGCAAGCTTTAAGATGAAATCTTTTAATAGTTTGGGTGTAGCATAGTTTTGGAAGTATCAATGTAAATATGTGCAAGCAATATTTGACGCTAGAGGCGTCAGTAGGGTATAACTGAAGATAACTGAAGAAGCACCTGGAGGTGTCACTTGGTGGTAATGCCAAACTGACACAGTGTGTGATAAGCAAGCAATAATGCACAACGGGGTGTGTGTTATTGTAGAAATAACACCTCACGGGGTGTTCTGAGTCCGCCACCACAGGGGATGGCCTCTATATCCCTGGAAGGGCATTATATATGAGTTCTGGGAAATTTGTACTCAAAGTTATGTGTACTTATAATACAAGGGCTATAAACATCTTGGGAATTCATGGCTAGGCTTTAAAAGATCCTGACAAATCAATATCCTAAAAAGTAGCTATGAGCCTATGAATGTATGATGGTAGCTAACAATCATAGTTCTTTTCAGTTGACAAAGTGGTGCTATATGTGGGTTTCCTGATGGAATTTCATAAACTGATATAAAAGAAATGTTCAGTAAGAGCTACTGACATGCAAAAGCATAAGCACTGTCTAGGCATAACAGTCAGCATATCCAAGACAAAGATAAATCCTGCACTACTCATGAAAAGTAGTTGAATACCACATTGAAGTGCAGATCTCTGGGCTTCCAAACATAGAAACTATGACAACAGTAATAATAATAATAATAATAATAATAATAATAATAATAATAATAATAATAATACCTCAGGTTGCCTGAAGCCAAGCAATTGAAACATTATTATGTTGGAAATGTTAACTGTTTAATTGTGTCTAGAAAGTATGTATTTTACATTTTACTACATTTATCCAAATATATGGATTTTATTTTTATTTTACTTTTGTTTCATATTTTGCAAGAACATGTTCCACATTTGAACAAGTATGGAATTTTAAATAAATTTCACTGCAAATTGTTTATGCTGGTGATGGACTACATGAGTAAACATGGTCGGGGTGATCAATAAAGCCACTCTATGCATATAATTTCTCATTATAAGCAGACTCTGCACAGGAATTTCAGCATTTGATAAGAGATCAGAATGCAAAAATGAAGGCAGGCGGAATGAAACTAAATGCAGGCAAGGCACTAGTCATGGCAGCAAATGGGGGAAATCAGATGAACTTGAAAACTGAGGTAGAAGTGGAAATAGTGGAATGGATTAACATTAAGTGTCTGGTAGGGGTGGTTGATGAGAAGTGAACTCTGAATAAGGAGGTCAAAGTTAGAATCAGTGGTGCTCAGTGAGCTATCACAGAGTGTCAGGGGTAGTGTATGTGTGACAGGATGACAAGCTGAAAAAGGTGTACAAACAGTGGTACAACCAGCATTCTGTATAGCCCAGAAACTAGGACAGTAAAGGCACAGCAGCTAAGGAAGCTTGAGATGGTGGAGCTGAAGTTCCTGAAATGATTGGTAGGATACACACTTAGGGACAGATGAAGAAATGTGGCCATCTGAGCAGAAGCCAAAGTAGACCCAATCACAGAGAAGATCAAGGAATGCAGATTATAATGGTTTGGTCACATGTAGGAAAAGCAGATAATTTGATGGAGATGATTTGGGAGAGAAAGGAAGAGGGCAAGAGGAAATGAGGGTTTCCAGAAAAAATATGGATGGATTGCATGAGAGAAGGCCTGTAGCAGTAAGACATGATGGTTAAAGAAGGTAGGAAAGTCGCACTGAGATGAGAAAGGTGGATGACACAACAACCCAACTCCACATAAAATATGGGAAGAAGGGGGTTGATGATGATTATGATGGTCTAATGCACTTTTTAGGAATTAGCTTGTCTCAAAATAACTGAAAATGTGAACATTTTTGCTGCACATTTCAAGACATCCCTTCATTCCTTTTGGTGTGGTGCTGAATTGTGTTCATCTTAGTTAACATATCTTTAGATTACTCCCTGTTGACTTCTTGGATGAAGGATTAAGCTGTTAACACTGTGACACCTGTGCACTGGCCAGCAATCAAGGAGCCTCAATCCTCACCACTAACACCAGTGAGGGGCATCCATATAGGGAAATGATAATAAATACACACGCAGTAAAGTACAATTTCCCTTAAGAGCACACAGAGATCACAGTCAGGCTGGGGATGGTTTCTCCCTTTCTCTCCAGCTCCCCAATAAGACTCCCCACTGGCACAGCTGTAGGATCCAGATCTTAGCCTAGTGGGCAAGCTGAAACCTCCAGCACCTTCTATGTCCAACCAGTGCTTTTAGTCCCTGCCCAAGTAGCTGACACACACACTCACACACACACACACACACACACACACACACACACACACACACACACACGCACACTTTGAGATAAGAGTTTATACAACCACACAGACAGTCTTGGGGAAGGCTGGCACAGGTTCTCCAGTTGTGCCCCTTTTACCCTGACTATACAGTAGAAATCACTGCCACCACCCAGCTAATGTTTTATCAGCTACTCAAATGCCCTTATGAAGGGTGTCCAATTACTGTTCAATATGATTACCCAAATGGTAAGTGCAACCAGTCAAGACTTATTTGGAGTGACTTGGTACAGTATCACTATATACATGCAATGTACTCTTAGAGCTTAAATTATCTCTACACAAAACAGCCACAGTTGAAAGGTTTAAAAATATTTAATAATAAATAATAAAAACACAAGACAATACTTCTTACTACACAGTGCTAGTCAAGAGTTCAGAGATCACAGAGAAATACTTAAAATAATACAGTAGCAAAAGTTCTGACATCACAGAAAAATAAACTAGTTTAATCTTCCTATTTTCTAGCTATACCTAAGAGAAAACACAGTTCTAAAATCCTACTTACATCTAGACACAGGCAAAGATCTGGTGAGTTGGATATTCTCAAGATAAATGATCTAATGCTTTCATTCTTTCTGTCCTTAAATTGATAACACAGTACCACTGATTAATTTCAGATAGCATTATTTCTTTCTGGTTCCCAGGCTAACAGATTATCAGAGATTAATAGCCCTTGATCTTGCAGCTGGTCAGGAAGCCAGAACAATAAAAGAATGTATACATGCAAATTCTAGCAATTAACTCTGGTCTCAAGACAATAGCCAGAATTCCTTCATCCAGACATATTGGCTCCAAGTTTTGACATCAAAGAATTGACTTATCAGCTTTGCTGCAGCAGAGTGCACTGTTGTCACATTTTTGCAGTTCCACATTTAACACATTTTTTCCCATTTAAGAGAACAAGCCTGTGGCTTATATTAATATTTAGAAATGACAGAATTATCTACAAAATTCTATCTGGCTAGGATGGCAGCCTTTACCTATCTTCACAAACACATACAGCATTACTTCAGTAAAATATTATTACAGGTATTTTCCAAAAGTAATATACATTCACAGCTTAGGAGTTTATGAAAGTATATAGAATTGTATTAACTCCACAAAGTAATGAATGGTTTGGAAATGTACAGTTTTATTTCCAAATCTGGTAAAGTTATAGCACGATCTGCTAGGGTATGTTAAAAAAACACATTTATAGACATTTTGTGTTCTCATTATACTGTACAGGTTTTCATGACCAAACAATATACATGGTAAACTGTTTCTAACCAAGCATATATGTTATTATCTTACACCAATAAAGAGGTACACTGCAAAAGATACTGCTTCATTTCATAATTATCTTTTCCCAATCTTTTCATCTTAACAGTCTCCATTAACAGTCCTTTCCTAGAGAAGTTTCAAAACACATTAAGGCTTCCTACAGTATGTCTGCTCTAGCCCTTTACTTTCCCTTCTGGATTACATTCCAAAGAGAATGAAATAAAGGCAAAAAATCCTGGTTACACAACACATAATTACATAAAAGGTGCACAACACAATGGGGCTTTGTTAGTATTTTTTAAATAAAAGAAAGGAAAATGCTGGCCTGAATAGCAAGGTCACGATGTTTTGCTGTATCTTCTGACCTACAAAGTGCCAAACATTGTCTTTAAACGTAACACACTACAAAGAAGTAAATGATTGCTGATTTTGTTTTCAGATTAGATATTATTCCAACATTTTCTGATGATTGCTGTGTTTAGATAAAAGTAAAACAGTCTGCACAAAACATTTTGCCAAGCCCAGGTATTTCCAAGCTGATCTACTCATGCTAATGTAAGTAAATTTTTCCCCTTTAGGAAACCACAAAATATTCACATGAAGGATAAAATGTTTCTCTCTCTGGTACCGGAATGCATATATCTGGCATTAATGCTACGCAAAGAACTAAATTCGACATGTAGCAAGGGTGAATACAGAACCAATTCATTTATCCAGGCACATGGCCATATCCTAGAGTCATTTTTTCTGTTGTGGATGATGCTAGTGATGATGAGGGTACTTCAGCATAGATAGGTATTATCGCGCAGACAATATCAAATAACTCACATTATATGGAAATATACAGGAAGAATTTTACATTCTGTGCTCTGTAACAAAAACTCTGCAACAATTTAATTTGTGGTCATCTGTTGAAAGCCTTATCTAGACTAGGACCTGCTACCTGGAACCACAAACCCATAGACATCATAAATCTAGAAACCATTAAAAGTTTCAAAGATGCACTTAAAGAGCATTTCTTTACTAAATCTATCTACACCTGCTACTGCGACAACTGTTAGGTAACTTACCATCCCATATCATGAATAATAGAATATATTTAATAAACTGTTCTCAACATCTTAATGTGGCATCTTATACATAAATATTTCACATGTATATATGTATATATATATATATATATATATATATATATATATATATATATATATATATATTCCCCCCCAAAATGCACTCTGCCAGGATCTTTTAATGTTACCCTGTCTGCATTCAATCAAACTGTGTTTGGAATTTTGCTGTGTACTGATTTTGTATATAATATTGTTGAATAAAAGACTGTGATGTATTTCTAATGAGGGACTTTCAGGATCTGTGGCTGGTGAGACTGGACACTGAGACAGTTTTTCAGCTTTTGCTGATCAGGGAGAAAGATTGGCCTTCGCTTGCTATGTGTGTGTGGATAGAATATGTTATTTTGAAAAGGCTCTGCCAATGGGTGTGTGATTGCTTGTGCTACATTTAAGAAATTCAGCTTGGCATTGCAGTAGATTTAGCAGAAGAGGATTTCCAGCCAGTGAGCTGTCCATTATTTGCATTGGCTGCTGGTGACTTCAAATCAAAGGGGGGCTGCAGGAGACAGCTGAATGGGTGGGGGTCAATGGGAATGAGTGTGGCCAACTAGAAAGGGGAGGAGCTATGCTCAAAACCAGAAAAACTGTAACTTTAATTAAATACGCTGCCCTGGGTGCCAAACCATCATTATGAGAGTCCAATCAAGACTGTAGAAGAAAAAAATATTTCAATCCATTGGCTGCATGACAGCTTACTTAATATCTAGATGGAAACAAAAAGGATGTGAGGCATGAAAAAATAAATTACTTTTTAAATACATTACTGGAATGCCAGTCAAAATCAAGTATAAGAAAAACAAGCAGCACTTAACTCAAATCACTTCTCATTGCACTCCAGTTCTAATTATAATTTATATTCAGCTTTATTAAAGTACCAAGTAACATGCTTAAAGTAGCAATCTCTGTGATACCCCCACTTGTAAAAATGTTTCTTATCCAAAAAAGACCTGCTGCCTGACAACAATCTACTTGTTTCATGAGGAAAACATGATCAAAGTAAAAAATGAAAAGCAAACAAGAAACAAGCTCAACATATATTGCTTAAAGGATTACTGCACAGGATATGGACCACACATGATAGATTGGCATTCTGTTTAGTTTGCAGGTAAAGCCTGTAATGAGCTTAACATAATGTAATCCTGTCCTTTATTACAAATACTGTCATATGCATTTCAATACCCAAGGCTTATACGTTATCTAGTTATGTAAGTATTCTCTGCATGGCAACAACAGAAAGGCTTTCAATGTTGGCAATACTGCTTATTAAAACTTACTTGCATCTTACAATATCAGACAAGCTTACCTGATGGTCATTAAAGCACTGCTACTTAAACACAGAGCAAAAGGCACTTTCTGAATAATAATAAGCATAAATCAACAGTATAAAAATATGACAGAAACCAGAACATTCTGCAAAATCAATGACAGATGAAAAGCCATTGTAGTACTTGTGTTTACCTTGGATGTGGGGGGGGGATAGTCTGAACATTTACACTGCATAACTGCTCCTTGCCTTGCTTGGACACATCTAGAGTCACTACATAGGGGAGTGGGGTGCAACAAGTTTGTCACAATTTGAAATGTCTCTGGCTGACTGCGATGGCACTGACACATTTGTCATACCTCTCAACCTCAGTGCAAGAAATCTGGACAAAGCCATATAAAGAAGTGGGACAGAGGCCCAAAAATAAGGACAATTTTTAAATATTGCTCTTATAAACTTAGAAAGATAATAGAATAGTAGGTCTTGCATTAGTATGAATTTTCTGAAGGGTATGAAATCTGAAACTGAAATGTCTGTCATTATTTTTTAACTTCAGTCTTTAATGACTTGCCACTAATTTGCCAAAAAAACACAATTTTTTGAAAAATGGACCAAAAATGTGATGCAAAAGTATAAAATACCCACACAATACAGCCTGGAACCTGTCAAAGAAGGGACACTTTTTAATATTAGTACTGCTAAC
This sequence comes from Protopterus annectens, assembly GCF_019279795.1. NCBI lineage: Eukaryota > Metazoa > Chordata > Ceratodontiformes > Protopteridae > Protopterus > Protopterus annectens. The sequence goes on from NC_056728.1 coordinate 1,096,972,348, forward strand.
TTGAGCAGCTGACAAAATAAAAGAATCTACATGCATTTCTGAAATAAAAGTAATCTATAACTGATTATTACGGTTATTTATTAATTGTAAACCCTCCATGTCTTCTTCCAAAACTGCCATTTTGCAGAGGGATTATTAGGGGAAGAGCAACATTTTGAGCCAAAATCGGGGACATTTGAGAGGTTTGGATATGCCTAATTCTATAAAGCAATTTATATGCACATACCTCTCAACCTGTTAATGCAGGAAATCTGGACAAGGCCAAATATATTGGGGGAACATACAAACACTACTAAAAATTGCTCTTGTATAAACTTAAGACAATTGATAGAATAACAGGTCTTGCTTTAGCATGCATTTTTCTGAAGGTTATGACGTCTGAAACCTAATGTCTGTCATTTAGTGACTTAATTCCTAAATGATTTGCCAGAAAACCACACATTTTATGAGGAACAAACCAAAAATAAGAAGCAAATATCTATTCATTCTGCAAAAATATGGACAGCTGAGAGGTATAGCTCAACCGGGGCTGTCTGAGTTTGCTGCCCTTCCCCCCATTCCAATTTCCCATTCCTAGGTTATTTTGCCCCATTTACCATAAACACTGTAATGTGCATACTGCTTTACTTCTGCGATGATTTGGATTTCATTTGAAAGTTTTATTTTGCATTTTTACAGCACAAACTCCAATAGATATCTGCTAAAAAAATGCAATGCAGTCTCACAATGAAAACAGACTTAGCATTAAAACTTCTCTGCCCTTGAAACTCACATGCATTGAAACAGCATTGAAACCCACATTCAAAGAAAATACATTTTGCCAGTGGCAGATAAAAATTAACTTTGGGCTGTTTTCAAATCATAGGCCTCTTTTGGGCTGTTTTCAAATCATAGGCCCCTCGAACATGAAACATACACATGCTCTTTGATACACCTTCCCGATTGTATTAAATCGTATTCCTTGTACAATACAGTACAGTTGTTAGAGAGAGGGCATTTTAAATTTATTGTTTTGAACATTTTTCCAGTAAACAATGAAATAAAATGCATGCACCAATGACAAAACTGCCCAATTCAGAACATTTCCATCATAAAAGTCTACTCAACCTTCTACAGTCCACCAGTATCAGTAAATATGCACAATCTCTGAAGTAGTAAAAGTCATCTAAATAATTCCACATTAAAGAAATCTGTAACAATGAAGAGGTTGCTGCTAGCAAACAACTTTATATGTCATTGTTTATTCATCTACAAATAAAGTGCCTGTTGCCCTTGAGGAATAAATTGCCTATGTTGCATGCATTAAAAAAAATGATAAGCTAGTAATATCGCAATAGGGAATGTATGGCAAACTGATAACAGGTTCATAGTTACTACTCTAGGTATCTTCGCCAAAAAGGACTGCAGCATCCACCCCCTTTACAACACAGTACAGTATCAGCAATGCATCTATCTACTGTGGGAGTAGAACCCACAGTCTTCTGCATCAAAAGCAAGTACACTACCTGTTGTGCTATTAACAACAAAAGTAGACTCAGAATACGCAGCACTAAAGTTTTGTTCCCCTGCAGCTCTCAGCTCCTTGTAAAATCTACTCAACACGCATTTGTATCTCTGAACTTTGCAGCACAAGAAATCTGGAAAAGACAAAATTTATTGGGGGGGGGGACAAAAGCCCAGAAAACAGGGACACATTTTAAACATTGCTTGTATAATGTTGGAAAGTTGCTAGAATAAAATGCTGCGTTACCACCATACATTTCACTGCCACGTCTTTTGCCCAGGGGACCCTGTACAAAACAGTCAGAGAACCATACCACTATGCCAAATCAACTGTTTTGTGAAAGAGAGGAAGATAAACTTAAATGGCTAAATTCAGTTCTCAGCATAGCTGTCAACCTCTTAGCACAAAACACCTGAACAAAGCCAATAATGGGGGAATACAGCCCCCAAACATATTCAGTGAATTCAGTTCTCACCATAGCTCTCAACCTCTTAGCAAAAAACATGTGGACAAAGCCAGTAATGGGAGGAATACAGCCCCCAAACATTCAGTGAATTCAGTTCTCACCATAGATAACTCTCAACCTTAGCACAAAATACCTGGACAAAGCCAATAATGAGGGAATACAGTCCCAAAAATAGGGACACATTTCAAATATCCATGTTATAAATTTAGACAACTGCTGGAATAAAACGTTTTGTGTTACCATGTACTTTCTGAAGAATATGAAGTCTGAAATTCAAACGCCTGTTATTTTTAAACATTTAACCAGGAAACTAGTCTGACTTGGAACAAAAGACAATTTTCAGCAGAGCAGGGAGAAACTCCAGACACATCTTTGTAAGATGGAAGGACATGCAGACTCCAAACAGAAGGCACCCTAGCCAAGAATCAAACCAAAGAACCTGCAGCTGTCAGGCAGCAGTGCTACCAGTGCACCACTGCACTACAGACTTTGCAAGGAAAAATGAAGATACAGAAACCGCAGATTTTATGAGGAACAGAACAAATATGTGGCAAAAATCTGCAAGCCTTTTTTTACAAATGGTGGTGGGTAGGAAATTCAGGTCCTTGCCACCTGCATCCAAGGTGCAGGGTTCAAGCCTGAGTATCTCTAGCCACCAGTATATAGCAACTGGGGCATTTCACACACACACACACACACACACACACACTTACCTGCTGTAAAGAATGTGTCCAGCCATTTCATGAAGCAACACAGACCAGTAATGTATCCAGCGAATGTTACCACACCTACAATCCAAGTCACGAACAAAGCCTCCAGTCCAGCAGCACAAGTCATGAATAAAGCCTACGCAGCAATTAAATCCCTGCAAGAGCTCACCTCTCAGTCCTCATTGGTTCTGCCTGCAGCTGAAGCAGTCTGGAGTTTCTCTGTTCTGTGCGGACATCACTGCATATATTCCTGGGTATCTCTTCTTCTGTATCCAGACTGCTGATAAAGGCAGTCTGAGTTCCCAATGTGTCTGCGGAGGAGTTGCCCCTGATTATTTGGACAATTTTCTATTGTTACGAGAGGATAAGTAGGGAGATGAGGCAGGAATGGTGGCATTTCAGGAGAGGTGTAAGGAATTGGGTATGCCTTTAGCACAGGATAAGTTTGAAGGTCCAGTTCAGGTGCTGAATTTTGGGAATCAGACAATGGACATGCAAAAGCATTTGTTTTATTTACCAGCAAATTGAATAAGTCAGAGCTGTGTGACTTGTGGATAGCATTTGAAGGAAATCTCACTACAGGTTGGGTTCTTAAATGTGGTCTATATTACTTTATCAACATTTTATTTCCACGAATACCTAATTATCGACCCCTTTACATCAAATATCCATTTGTCGAATGTTCACATCAGCGAACGGCTTTCATAGGGAAGAAAGTTAGTTGGCCATCATTAGAAATTTGCCCTTTTCCCCAGTGTAGTGTGATCTTGCAGTTGATACATATAAGTAGGGAGGGTTGGGGGGGTGCAGCCCCCCACATTGTGGGTGGTGTAGCCCCCCACCTTGGTGATTTTGAAATAATGTAGTGTGTGTGATAATCACAGTGGTGAGCAAGTAATTTGCTTCCCTATGAAAACTGTTCACTGATGTGAACATTCGATGAATAGATGTTTTAAGTAAAGGGGTCGATGATTAGATATCCATAGAAATAAAACTTCAGTGAAGTAATATAGACCCCTTAAATGTTATAGATACCTAAAGGAACAGAAAAGTACCAAGGTAAAGAGAGGAAAACAGTTCAAGTGTGGGCAGAAAATAATACTGTAGAAGGAAAGATACTAAATTAATACTTATCATCTGTATTTGTAGAGAAGAAGAGAAGGGAGCATTATGGTAATATCTAGTAAATAGAACCTTCTAGGAGAACAGGAATAAATCCAATCATTTCATAGAAGAAATGGTCATAAGGAACTTCAAAAGCAAAGATAGATAAGGCAATGGAGGTCTGATGGAATTCAAAGTAGAAGTGTTAGAGAATTGAAAGCGAACTGATAATAGCCATTACTAACCTTTACAGCATGTCTCCAGTGACTTTGAGGTTTCAGAAGGCAGTAAAAGAGAAGCTGTGGATCTCCTTCTTAACAACCGAAAACAGAAGCTGAACTCCACTACTTTAGTCTGATCTCATTTTGACAGAAACACGAAGAATTACTGCTGACATCAAATAGCCTGTGATCCTGGACAGTGTGGTACCTTAGTGGTTAGGTTTCTAACTCACATAACCAAGAGCTGGGATGTGGTCCTGATTTCTAGGCACTATCTGTAAAAAGTCTGCATTTTTTTCTCCCTGTGTTTATAGGGTTTACACCAGTTTCCTCCAATACCCAAAAACTGTGGTATTTGACTGGCTAATCTAAATGTTCTGTGTATGTTACATTTACTCTTGTCCTTGTGGTCCATGTTATAGTTGAAAAAGGATCTGAGGATCATTTCACTTACCTGCTTAACAAATTAAATAAAAAAAAGAAAAATAGAAAGTTCAATGTCTAAGTGACATTTAATTTCTTCGTGCTACAAAATGATGATTTATGGAGAATGAAAATGTGAGTTCTTCTCATTCTGATTGCTCATATTCCAGCTGTACAATGCAGTCTCTCTGAGGGGAAATGAGTAGTTTAGGATTTATTTCAAAGGGCATTTTTACTGTAAATATACTGCAGACAGGGCCGGTGTTAGCATTTTGGGGGTCCCCAGCAGATGTCAAGTTGGGGGCCCCCTGGGCACTTCAAGTCTACTATCACTTTGTCATTGCCACCCTTCCTAAAAAAATGTATTTCATACTGCAAACTTTTTGGAGTACTGCACACAGACTGACCTGTAGCTACAATATTGTTTCATTACAAAAGGCCTGTGTAGCACACTGTGTTGGACCATCTCACAAAGGGACATTTACAGTTACTGGAATTTAGTTGCAACAGTGATACACTGCAGCAACTTTATGTACAGGTCTGGACTTGGGTGAAGTGGCACCCTAGACCTACTGTTTCAGCACCCCCCCACACACACACATGCATACACACACACATACCCTCCAGTCTTCCCCAGTTTTTCCTCCATCTTGGGCTCCCCATACTATGCACATGACTTTTTTCTTCCTTTTCTCTCATTTTCTCTCATTTATCCTTATTCTTCAGCTTTTTCAAAAAGCCATGACTCCCTATATGCTCTGAAGCACATTTTAAAGATTTTTTTTCTTTTTACATAATCTTTTCAACTAATGATGACTTGAACAGAAATTATGATTGAAGAAAGAAATGATGTTGCTGTACAGCTTTTGATTTTCTTGCATCCATTCGACACGCCTTTCCCTGACCAAGACAGCACAGTAATCACCATTTAGGAATTAACTCAAATAAGTCAGGGCCCAAGAAGCCATAGGGTTATATATGTTCTGGGATGTATTTTAGAGCATTATCCCATCCTTTTAATCCATTGGTGACCTAAATGAAAAATAAAATGAATAAGAAAAGAATTTCAGGCTTACTTTTTTTTCTTTCAAGAAAGATATAAGTTGTACTTAAGACTTAATGTTCAAAGATGACAGAATTGCAGCAACAGTAAACTAACAAGCCAGTTGTCTAGATACACAAGTCCTATCTGGGAATTGCCTACCTCCCTAACCTCCCTACAAAAAAAGACTGCCTAAGCATCATTCTGGTGTTAGGCTGGGGTGAAAGCAGAGGTTCAAACTGCCACAGTTATGCACTGCAAGTCACTGCAGACATACATACATATAGCATGCCTCCTCACTCCTCAACCCAAACTGTCAAAGGCAGCTGCCTGTATACATTCCTGAAGTGTGATTGCGAGGAAAGTGAAACGAATAATGACAACAGTAATGAATTCTACTTTTTGTTCCTAGACCATACTCTGTCCCTACACAAACGATAGTAACCTTCTTTGTACACCTGTGAGGTCTGTGAGAAAAGTAAAAGAAAATAATGACCACACTGTCCTGAGCACAAACACAAGCTATAATGACCTCATGTGCACACCTCTAAGGTTTGACTGTGATGAAAATTATAGTAGTAATAACTACACATACACACACACACACACACACACACACACACACACACACACACACCACCACCACCACCACACCCCCACACACACCCTACAGCAGCTTCCTGTACGGACATATCCAAGCAGGGCTGATATTAGCATGGCTGCAGTTGAGGGCAGAGGTTATTATCAGCGTTATTCTAACAGGGTCATATCACAGCCTGTTCAGGTTAAAGAGCATAATCAGAAAATTAATAAATTTTTTCTCCTCATTTTTCCAAACCAGCAACAGTCAGGGGTGATTAAGTGAGCCCCCGTATCCATTTATATAATATGGGGAGCGGGTTCCCCAGATTCTTAGTAGATATAAGCGTCTAAATGTTCTGTGAAATATTTTATGCATCACTTTTGAAATATAATTACTTGTTTGCTACATTTTTTACTGATACCCAGAAGAATAATGTGTGTGTCCTGCCATTACAGATAAAAATCACTGACACACATACAAACAAACACATGTATGTATGTATGTATATATATATATATATATATATATATATATATATATATATATATATATATATATACATATATACACACACACACACACACACACACACACACACACACACACACACGTATAAGCCATAGCAATACTAGTTTTGTACTACTGGTATTGGCACACAAGATCAGTGACTGCTATTTAGCAGTTAACAAACAGTAGCAGGTGTAAGTCACTTTGATTTACCTCAATGAGGAATAATGCAAACCTGTCACTGTCCTTGATTTCACAGACCTTCTCTGATTTTGTTCATAATTTTCCTCTGTCCTTCATAAAATGTTTGATTTGCTTGTGAATCATTCAGCACTACCTACAGTCAATAAATCTATACGTCAGAGTTTTATAATTACTGAGCAAAAAATGCATGTTGATGCAAAATTTGTTATTTTATTAACTTTTAATTGAATTAGAGTAATATTTAAAACATATTCCTGATTTTGAGTCTTTATTCTGGTATTATTGGTATTGTGCTGAACTCTTCAACAAAGAAGTTGGGAGTTATAGTATCTGCTCTGTCAGTATTTATAAAACTCTTTGTAGGAGAAAACCATCCATGAAGATCAGAAGCATCAGTTCTTAAACTCCAAGGTATGCAATGAGATCAGTCACGCTGGTCTGATGATCTCTCTAGTGCTTACCTTGCCTATTCTTACCAGCTTAACAGAGTCATATCACAGCCTAATCAGGAAATTAATACATTTTTTCCTCCTCATTTTTCCCCAATCAGCCTCCAGCTTTTTTTGTGGGCCCCCACACAGTCAAGGATGATTTGGGGGGCCCCTTGCAGCCATGAGTATTGCAGGTACCTGAAGCTGGATATGTTAGTTTTAGTGGAGAGCATGTCCACCAGCAAGGTTTAATGAAGCCAGGAGCACTATGTCAGTGGTAAAATATTTGATGGAATTGTAAAAACTGTTGCTTGATAAAACACTGTTACTATAACCAGTGGTATCTTTGAATTTGAAAGAAGATATATATAACAGTAATTACTTACCTGGTTTATTAAATATGAAATATTCCTGTACTAGCTTTTGTTGTTTTGACAGACATGTTACAAAATATCAAGATAAGGTAACGTGCAGTGGTTGGGCCCCCCAGGAATAGGGGGCCCCCAGCGACCGCAGGGTTCACTAGTGCCTAAAGCCGGCTATGATTGCAGAGGTGTGTAGCTGAAAGGGTAGCTCTGAGCCAATGAAGTAGCATACTACAAGACATTGAAAGCAATTCATCCCAGAATTTTAGAGCAAATGAAAGGTATTTAAAGTAATTCCCCACAAGACCACAATGTCCACATACTAATTAATTTCATTGTAGTTCAGTGGCAGATTTATATTTTAATCATTCTATACAGCTTTCAATGTGGGAGTGGGAGAGGTTAAACATATGTTACAGAGTAAAGAAGCTTATTATTTACAAAAATACAGTTCAGTACTATCAAAAGATCTATTTATTATTTATTTATTTATTTATTTGCATTTGTTTACTGGGAGGTCAACTGGGCCAGGGTGAGACTGTCTTCAGTAGAGGCCTGGGGAGAAAAGCTCCAAAAACAAACAACACGATAAAGCCACAGAATCAAAATACAGAAATCAAGCAGAGATGGTACAGAACACTACATTACAGAATAGGTGATACAATAAAATAGATAATACTAGTTATACAGATGTTAGATTTTAAGTGTGCAAGCCAAGCGAAAATACAATTGATGATATGGGATAACAGTAAATGTGTAAACAATAGAGTATTGCAGTTTTGCAGTAGTGAGGAAAATAAAGAGCAGCAGATTAAAGATTCTGAGAGTAAGGTATAGCCTTAGAGCTATTGCTGTATAGGCATTAAGAGTGAATAGAAGATATGGTAGGTAACTGATATAGTAGATTATGTGTGGCTGGGTGGTATGTGTTGGACTTATTAAGTTGGAAGCACTGTATGTGTATATGAGGAGTATGAGCCAAAAGTGAGATGGGGAAGAAAAGTAAGAAGCCTAGGAATTTGGGGTTTTTTATAGTTAGTGCTAGTACATGCACATAGTTAATGGGAGAACAGGTGTTGTTTCAGTGAAGTCTTTAAAGCATTCAGGGTTGTTAGTAGACCTAATTGAACATTCCTTAGTTTTGCTATAGCATATGGGTAACCCATTTGACTCGCAGAAAGGTTAGGTTTTGCTACATTAAGGAGCATCTGACTGACTAATCGCAGAGGTCTATTTGATTGATACATGGTGAACAGAGAGCAGAGGGCAGGACAACTAGAAGCTTATAGATTAGCTTATGAGCTGTGGTTAGTTGCAGGTATATTAGATGTTGGGGAAGTTATAGCCAGTTTAGACGCTGGAGTGCTACGCAGTGGTGGAAGGAGTATTTGGTGCTTGTTACATGTTTGTAGAATGAGTCCAGTTTGGATTTAACACAGAATTGTATATTAGTAAGGAGAGATACACCATAGAGCAAGGATGGAAGTAGAAAGGAAGTAGAAAGGAAGAGGCGAGGGATAGTCTTGCTGCATACGTGAGGAGGTGTTTGTGCCTAAATAATGACATTACTTGAAAATGGGTAAAATGAATGATATTACTTGAAAATGCTTTATACATTTATGTACATGAATGAAAATCAAAGTTTTATTTTTTTTTATTATTCTTCATTGTAATATTGGGTGTGGTGTTTAGTGATACTCTATGTACTTTCTTATTTTGGACAAGTAGGAGGCAAATGTGTAATGGTTTTATTAATGAGCATCAGGTGTTTAATTTAAGCCATGCTGTAAGTAATGAATGAATTTTGGGACATACAATTCCAAAAAAAAAAAAAAACAGCTAAAGCAGACAAGGTACCAAAGTTAACATAGTTACAAAGTTAAATGTAAGCCTTCATCTGCTCTATTTTTCAAAGTGAAAATCTTCAAGACTGCCCTGACACTAAAGCTCAAGAAAAACATTAGAATTTGACTAAATACGACAACATGCAAAACTGCAGTCATTATTATAAGTGTTAAGTGCTTCCATTTGCCAGTGAAGAATACACCAGACCAGTTAGTATCCTATGCCATAAGGGTTGCATTTAAACCATCCTGTTAGTACTACAAAAGATCTCCTCTGTGAGAACAATTCAAAATAAACAGCAGTACTAATAAAATCTTTGTAAAATTGGATCTGCATATTTATAATTATTTAATAAAAAAAGCCAATGAAGTGTCAGCAGTTACTACAGAACTCTCCAACAGATATTTAGTAATGGCTAACCAATAAAACAATGCAAGTGAAATAAGAAACCAATGAACATGAAACCGGTGCGATTGAATAAAAACACTGGTTGTCAGTTAGAACTTCAATACAGTTCTTTGATTGGCAATCCAAGCTAATTAAATCAGAAAGGTATTGCTTGTTTATCTGGACTTCCACAATTGCATATGGTACCATAAAAATGCTAGCAAACAACTATCAGCTTCATGATGCAGACAGATAAAGCCTTAGATGGTACCCACACAATGCAGGTTTGATTAATGGTAATGATGCAGAACAGGCTGATAAAGGATGTGAATAAGTGGTCGATGCTGGCTTGTCCATCCTGGAAGAGGGAGATCTTTTAATGTTACAAAGTCAGTGTCTAGCAGAGGGCAGGTATATTACATACAGCACTGAATAGGGATGCCTGCATGGCTCTACCAAACAGCAGAGAGTAGTGTCTGCTGCACTTGCACGGAAGCATGCATTCACTGTGGAGGTAGTGTAGGCCCTCAACAATGATATAGGTGCACACATTAGCCACCAGAGAAAGGATGGCTAAGGCTAAATAGGAAACATACATCTTAAGTGTAGTGGGACTGTCAGTCTTGAAAACAATTAATAAAGTAGAAAAGTCCACAGTCCACGCTGAAACACTTGTATGGCCCCAATCTGTGGAAAGAAGGGTTAACTCATTAACATCTAGCCTGAGTAGAATTTCATACCTCCAGGCACCTGCAGATTTCCTATCTGCACAGCTTTTGCCTGAGCTAAATTCCACAGAATGCAGTTTTGTGACCTACCTGTGAATGTTGTTGTCTTTCGGCTTTTCCCAGTTAGGGGTCGCCACAGCGGAACTCCGGTCTGCTAACGATTGACAGTAAATTTTGATGAACGCCGAGGTGCCAGCTTGATGTTCAACCTTCAATGAAGGCACGCCCATTTACGCATGTCTTTTGAATGCCCACCCAATCGCGGGGAGGACATGCAGAATCCACACTACTTTCTTAGCATAAACTCCTCTTTACAGTGGTGATATTATTAAGTCAGTCAGACATAATGATGATTTTATATTGAAAAAGTAATTGCACAACACATGCATTTTATTAATTATATAAACATCTAATATCTCTGTTACCATAGTAGATAGACCCCTATCTATCAGTGTGACTTTTATTCATGCAGATGTGATGTTCAGTTTAGTAGAAATCATTTCTGTAGATCTTACTCCACTTTTGAGATATTTGCTTAATTATCATTTGCATGAATATTTCCATATTCAATGGACAAATATATGTCAATTTCTGCAAAACAGTGCTACTTAAACACTATCAGGACAAAGTTCTACCAGCATAATATATGCTTTCATTTGATACTGGGAGTACCATATAAATACCTTCTGGTCCAAGTTAATAATGTAATTATTAACATATGACATATATTCATTATATTTCAAGAATTGTTTCTGGTATCAAGTATCACATTTGTCTGAGGAGTTATTCTTAACCTCTTGGATGACTGGACATAAGAAATGCTGTTCCACTATGCATCTAGGTGGACAGTGTCCAAGATATTTATAGAAACAGATTTATGTATATAAACAAGTATAAATATCTGCAAATTGGTATTAGGAGGCCAGCTAGTACCTGCAATAACATTTGCAGCTGGGTCAAGTTATTAGCAGAAACATTATTATGGCACATATCCATAACATGGCACAGAGAAATTGTACCTTCACACATACTAATTTACTGCATTTGGGTTGTAAGTATTCCTGACCTGAATGCTGAGCTGTCCTGTGAAATGCTTTCCCATCATGCTATGTGGACATTGCCTCCAATATGTAGATAAAATGAAAACATCTGTATAGTTATTATACTCACTGCTAAACACGTATAAATATCTGCAAAGTGATGAGAGTTAGGCACTAGGTTGCAGGTTCACAGCATTGTATAAGCATATATTTGATACTATGAAATACTACAAACTTCTTCTGGGTAGCATTATTAATGGAAATATTAATATGGTGCATATTCAGAACTGAAAAAAAAACACTTTCTCACTTACTGAAAACATCATTTGGGATATCAGCCTTTCCTGAACTGTGTGTCAACTTCTACAGTGAAAGGCTCTTACACAATGTTACCATGTGGACAATGACTGAAATAAACAAAATTGAAATGACTGTGGTAATTATTCTGTTGATATATATTTATCATTTGCCTGACAATTCATTTGCCCAACAGAAATTTCAAGCAGCCCAATTCCCTAACAGTTCATTTGCCTGACAGTTCATTTGCCTGACAATTAGAAAAAGGCAAATAAAAAGTATATGTCCTTTTTCCCACAGTAGTGCGATCCTGGAGTTAGAATATATAGCTGGGGGAGGTGTGGGGGCTGTGGGGGCCCACCTACTTCGGTTTTAGTGAACAATAAAAAAACAAACTGGACAATATAAAACCAAAGTAGCTGGGGGGCTGTGCCCCCCACAACCCCCTAACTATATATTCTAACTCCAAGATCGCACCACTGTGAGGAAAAACACATATACCTTATATTTGCCTTTTTCTAATTGTCGGGCAAATTAACTGTCAGGCAAATGAACTGTTAGGCAAATGAAGGATATATATATATATATATATATATATATATATATATATATATATATATAGGTCTACCTGATAACACCGAAACTGCAAAACGCCGATGACAAGAACACAGACACCCGAAGATCGACAACGGAGATGATCGACAGTTGAAAATCCCGATGCTGAGAACACCGGCATGTTAAGGTAAGTGTGGGATTATGGTTAGGGTTGGATTAAGTGAGTTAAGGTTAGGGCGTGGGTCAGGTGAGTGTGCGATAATGACAGACTGTAGGGTTAGGGGCAGGTTAACTGAATTAGGGTTAGGGCGCGGGTTAGATGAGTGTGTGATAGTGGCGGACCTTAGGGTTAGGGTTTGGGTTAAGGTTAGTGCATAGATAGTTGTGTATGTAAGGTTTAGTGTAGGTTTGTAAGGTTTTTGGTGTGCTTGTGTTGTGTGATTTTTGGACAGGGGATTTGTTTTGTTTGTTGATTGTCGGGATTGTGGTTTGTCGGGCATGTGAAGTTTCGTGCTTTTGAACTTTCAGTCTTGTGGTGTCGGTGATTTCGTTGTCAGTGTTTTAGCATGTCGGTGTTATCAGGTAGACCCATAAATATATATATATATATATATATATATATATATATATATATATATATATATATATATATATGTGTGTGTGTGCATGTATGTATATAGATAGATATATAGATATACAATAGAAGCTGCATAGTTGACCACCTCCCTACAATGACCACCTCCTTAAGGTTGAGCTAATTTTCATAGACCGGGCATGCAACACATGTACTCAATGGAAGACCGACCTCTTAATATTGACCATCTCTGTAAGTTGTATCTTGACCACTTGAACTGTGACACACAATATTAATTTACCCTCTATAACTTGATCAGTCGAGTCCACTCTACACCAAGGGGAAGAAGGTGTGGGCTTTGCCCCATAGTTGTATTTTTTTTCTTTAGTATAAGTTCTTTTTTCATGTTTTATTATTACCAAGTGTTGGATCAGGCCTAATGTCCTATTGTTTAACACGTGTTACTGAAGATTTTTTTCAACATGAAGGACTGGTCTGAATTATAGGTACATCCTACAATTACTGATAAATTTTACAGTTAATTGAGACATGATGGCCCAAAGGAAAGAACTCAAAGAGGTGACATTGAAGGAAAAGGTTGAGCTTCTACATTTTCTGGAAAGAAGCAGCCAAAGAAAGATGGTGGGACATTTTGGTATTAGCAAGACCACAGTTAGCAACATACAAAAATGTAAGCATGAATGCTTGGAGAGATATGGTAAGGATAGTGGAGACCTACAGCAGAAAAGGAGAAAAACTTCCCTTGATTAAGTCAACAAAGCCACTTTAAGCTGGTTCAAACAAATTAGGGCAGTTAATGCCTGAATCTACAGGCCGGTAATCCAGGAAGTTGCTAAATAATTCTCACAGGATTCGGGGTGGCAGATTTCCAAACATCAAATGGCTGTCTCCAAAAATTTAAACTGTGACATGAGATCTCCCAGAAAATCTTGTGTTGTAAATCCAATGAAGTTCCAGTAAAAGTTGTGGAAGAGTTCATCAGAAAGTTCCAGGACTTTGCCAGAGGCTTCAAAGATGACAAAATCTTTAACACTGAAGAGTGCAGACTTTCTTTCAAGGAGATGCTTGACAGGAGCCTTGCCATTAAGGGTGACAAATGTAAGAGTGGAAAATTTTCCAAAGAACATTTCACAGTTGTGCTTTGTGCTAGCTCAACTGGAGATAAACTAAAGGCCTTGGTGATTGGTAAATCGGCAAAGCAAAGTGCATTCAAGAACCTGAAGCCTGAAGATCTCCCTGTCACTTGGCGGTCAAACAAATGCACATGGATGACTGGTGTGGTGTCCTATTTGAGGAGTGAGTAAGACCGAGAAATGAAAAAGAAGAAAAGGTCTATTCTACTGACAGTAGACAACCAACTGTCTTTGCCAACCGCAAGTGAATCATTTCTCAAACGTGATGCTGAAATTTCTGCCTCCATATACAACCTGAGAAATTCAACCTCTTGACCAAGGCATCATCAAAACATTTAAAATGCACTACTGAGCCCAACTCCTACAGTGGGTCATTACTAAAACACAAACCTTTGGTTCACCTGTAGAAGCAACTTCATCTGCTGCATCAGGTAATGCTTCGGATCCTGTCCTTTGGATCAGTTCTGCTTGTAATAAAGTTCAGCCAGAAATGATATAAAAGTCTTTCAAAGAAAGTTGAATTTGTCCTAGCACAAGAGCATGATGTTTTGGCCCCATCAGACAGTCCATCTCCCATGACAGAATTCGAAGGAGTAGATTTTGAAGGCTTTGTTGCAATGGATGATGAGGTGGCAACCTGTAAAGAACCTGACCCAGAAGCAATTTTCCAAGCGATATTGACCAAAGTACAGACCAGCATAAAAGTGCATGAAGGAGCTGATGAAGTAGAAGAAACAAGTGAGGATGACACAGAAATTGAAGAGACTACAAAAGAAGAGGATGTCAGGCACCTGATAATGCATCTGAAGTCATTTGCTGTGGAAAAATGCCCAGGTATGCTGAGTAGAGTAGTCAGCATTGAGAGTGCTTTCTCCTCTTACCTTTTTAATATGAATAAGAAACAGACCAAGATTGACTCTTTTTTTTCAGAAAGAATGATTAAACCATGTGAAAACGGTAAATCTATTGATTTTGTATGATACTGTATATATGATTTTACTGTGTTTTGATTATGTATGATTTTGTATGATATTCTCTAATAAAAGCTGTACAAAAAAGTAAAGTACAAGTACATATCAGTACTGTAGGCCTAGTTCCTTATGTTGACTACCTCCGTATGTTGACCAGTTGGTTACAGTCCCTTGGGTGATCAACTTGCAGAGGTTTTATTGTATATAAATGTCTGTGTGTGTGTGGATGTAAAATGCAAATATGTATAAATATCATTTATTGCTAAACAAGTCTGAATATCTGCAAAATCATGGTAATTAGACACCAAGTAGAAGTAAGATGTTTCCCAGCATTATATCAGCTTTTACTTGATAGCATGAAGTACCACAAAAATTCCTTGTAGGGTAAACTATTTATAGAAGCACTAATAGTGCACATATTCATCATTTTGAATGACAAATCATGGTATCTAACTTACTCACTATTTTTTGTTTCAGGTATTCCTGACCTTTTGTGCTGACTGGGCATATGAAATGCTGTTCTGCTGACCATTTACTGACAAAGGAGTGATTCTTGATATGCACGTTAGTTAACCATTTGTAAGATTATGTGCCTGGGATGTTAAAGTATAACTCATACCATATATGCAACATAGACATACAGAAAAAGAAAAACACCATACTCGCGGCACAATTTAATACATTAATGGTACAAAGGGTTTCCAAAGAAGTAATGCACACAAAAGGAAGTGAGACACTCTTCTTCTCTTGCAGACATTTGTTTTATCACCATGATTTACTATCCACACTTCTGCAAGGATCACATTCACACAAAATGTTGCTGTGACAGGCCATCTGACAACTGTATGATAACTTGGGTATAGTACAGTCTAAATGTCAGAATTACAGTCTGAGCACATGTGCATCATTTTCTCTAACTTTGTAAATGCTCAAGTGGCAATAACTTTTAATCATGTCAATGTTTCATGGTAATACCACAGGTGCAAGGTTCAAATCTAGAGAAGGTGATGTTTCTGTGAAAGTAGGAATCCTTACTGTCAACATTTTAGTTGTAAAAGGCTACAAAGATGATTTAAGGTTAAATATTTTTTGGGTTCATATTTTCTGAAGCAATTGGCATTGTGCATTGGTGGCCATCACTGGATAACAGTTCACTTCCCGTGGCAAAAACTCAAAACTGAATTTCGCACGCGCAAAGACTTAGCTTCCAGTCACGGAAGAGTCTGGCGACAATGTGCCTTAGTCAGTACTTTAGGCAGTACTCAATGCAGAAAATACATTTTTCATATAAATTTCTTAATAGCTCAACATGTTAATGAAGCATGTTCTGACTAACAGCACAAGCAGTGCAGAGTTTGAATCCACTTTAGGGCTAGGTTACCTTTATGTGTCATAATACAAGATTTGTTGTTGTTTTTCTGTACTTTAAGTTGAACTACACATGCAATGTAAAAGATGAATGTTACTACACAATTGTGTATAATGACTGCTAAACAAAATAAATGTGATCTGTGTCACCTGCATTACTCATATCACTGACTGTAGTGAAAACACACACCTATGGGCAAGATGGGGATAAGAGCTCATGTGCAAATGTATGAGAAAGTAAAATTAGCATGATAATGAATTAGGAAAATACAAAGAGCACAGCAACACAACTTTAAAAATATCTATGACCATGGCTTCAGTGGAATATAGTTTTCATTATTCCAAGAGTGCATTATCCTGACATATGGTGTTTAGAACATCACCTCCTGTAAACTCTGTATGGCCCCTTCATCAATATGTGTTTTAATTACATCATGATGTCAGTGAAAACAACATGTCATCAAACAAAGTCAACAATTCTAAAATTGTTTATTACTCTTTGCACAGCAGTCGGCATGGATCACTAATGGTATGCAGGAATGACTGCAGATAAATGGCACTTCACAACTTGTAGCAAAAACACATATGCAAAGAGTTTGCCATTGGCCACACAAATAAGCTTGGCCATGGCATGCATCCGCTAGCATTGAATATACTACAGCTATCAATGTAATGGAAACTTTTCCACAGAAATACATATTGGCTTCAAATATTCCTCCAATAAAAGAACTCCTCAAAGTGCAAAATTTACTGGGCAGGTAGGTCTGTATCCAGTCATGTTCAAAATTGCACAGCTCAGCTTACTCCTTTGGAGTGCTAGTTCTCCTGTGACTTTAACAGTTAATACATAGAATACAGAAGTTCACTTTCCTTTTTGTTATGGGTTCAGTTCCAAAGTACAATCAGTCATAGCTATAAACTTTGTATGTGCCATCAAGGCATCATATGTTGTTTTAACAACATTTACATTAAGGACAACAATGAATAATAACATCTGGAGATTTTCATGTGATATTTACTTGTGACAATGTTCATGTTATGAATGTTATCAACTATTCCACAGTATATGCTCAGAGGTGGCTGTATGTCATTTTAAATGTAACTGAGATAACAGCATTAACCAGCAGTTACTGGAGTCACTGTGCAGCATTTGTAAATACTGATTAACATACACAGCCAAGACTCATTGCCATGTTTTTCACCTAAAGTGACACTGAAGAAATCATACATATATACATACATGTCATTCCAGTCCATTTCTGTGCATTCTCTGATGCAAATGCAGTTCTCTAGCTTGTCTGTCATTGTGCACAGGCCGGTACACTGAGATCTGAATTAGACACCAAATTCCTGTCATTTTTCCAAAGATCTTTGAGAAGACAAGACAGGTGATGGTGAAATTAGTGTTCCATGCACAGCAAGCGGATGGTGTGAGGAGGAGTCCAAGGTTTTTGTTGAACTCCTCATTAATGATTATAGTGTAAGATCGCTACAGAATAACTATACACGGTCACAGTACAAGGCTAAGGCATGGACTATCTTAGCCAAGGTCGCCACCAATGCAACTGGTATTCCACAGGTGGGTGAACAAAGCTGTCACCATTATAGGTCCAATCAGGACCTCCTTATTCAGCTGAGTAAGGATCTTGCACCATAACCGGGCAATGCAATACCATGACCTGCCTACACAAATAGGTGTTCATAATTTTTTTTCTATTCTGTGCAGCTTCTGCAGAGATTGAAGGAAATGGGGAGATATATCAGAAAAGACTACAAAGCCTCAAAAAGGCACAGGTATGAATTCTAGTATGAATGATAACCATTTCATAATACGTGTGATTGTAAAAATATTCTATCAATTCTCTGGACACCAGTCCATAATTGTCTGACATGGTGATACATGAGCTCTCATATTCTATATATGCTAATCATACATACCTGGTTGAATAGCCCTTGCAACATTGCATTTGCTGTTATTACTTAATATACATTATTCTGCAATCACTAACTTTGAATAACATTTTACTCATTTCACATATTTTATGAGAGTAATACATAAAGTAGATGCCCAATATACACACTATTTGCTTAGTGTGGATAATATTAAGGATATTAAGCTTTTAACACACATGTATGGCTTCATATTGATATGTGGATGTAACAAATCTTAAATAAGTATTTGAAAATATGCATGGACCTGGATATATTACACTTATATGACATGTATGATATTTTTCTATGTCCTCTCCCCATCCTATGTTTTTAATAGCATTTGAACTATAATTCCTGCTGCAACACATCTACCAGCACAAGGAGCTACACCATCCACAGGGGTTTGGACCACAATCCGTTCACAGGTGGTTACAGCAGTACCACCACAGTCAGCACAAGCACCCAGAACTTCTGAGTCACAGCCTGGCAGTATTGCCAACACAACTCCTGCACTCCTGCACCACTTGTCACAGGTACCTCTGCCCCAGGGGACAGAGCACTGGTATCCACCAGAAGCAGTGCCAGTGGACATGGCCACTATATCACCTAACTAGAGCTTATAAGGCTGGTCGGGGTGATCATGGAGAGGGTACTTGGTGTTCAGCATCAGCTGAATGCAATGAATCCTGGAGTGAGTAGCTAAACTGCTGCCCCATCCAGCAGTGTCGAAGGTGTCAGGGACTGGAGACAGTAGTGATAGTTCAGAGGGTGAGGACTAGTTTTCCACTGATTCATTATCAATGGGGAGGGGTCTCTGAAGTCCCTTACCTGTCCCCAATCATGGAGAATTCCAACCTTTTGTGCCCATCACCACTCTGTCTGTCTGTCTTGTATGTCCTTTATGTCTGCACCTGCTAAGTTGTTGTTGTTTGTCTTCAGCTTTTCCCGGTTAGGAGTCACCACAGCTGAACTCCGGTCTGCTAATGATTGGCAGTAGATTTTTATGGTGCCGAGTTACCAGCCCGACGCCCAACCTTCAACAAAGGCATGCCCATTCATGCATGTCTTTCGGAGGCCACTCGACCACAGGGAGGACATGCAGACTCCACACAGAAGGAACTCCAGCAAAGAATCAAACAGGAGAACCTCTTGCTGTGAAACAACAACATTACCGCTGTACCACCATGGCTTCTGCACCTGCTAAGCAACCTACCCTATATACCTACTCCCTTCTTATTCCTAATTACCTTTCCCCAAATTCCCCTTTACAAAAAAAAAATATGAAAAGGGCATCTCTCTAATAAAAATTATTTACTTCTATTTTTTAGGGTTTCAGATTATTTTTGTCAATTCTTGTACATTAACTGTAATTTTTTATGTATTCCACACTTTCTAATGTATTTTACAAATACATATACACACACACACATCTATATATATATATATATATATATATATATATATATATATATATATATATATATATATATACTTTTTTAGTAAATATTTACTATTTTTTAGATTATCATAGTTATTTATTAGAAAGGGTCACTTATTTGAGTAAGAGTTTCTCATCTGCCTTTTAAAAAAGGTATTTTAAATATGTATGGCTTTTATATTAGTGTTAGTATGGTTATTATGGCTTTAAGGGGGAAGTTGTATGGAATTGATTAAATATGTTAATAAATTATTCAATTAAACATTTAGGGGAGGGTATATAAGCTGCCTTAAGTGATAAATTTGTACATCTAAAGAAGTCAGTGGATGAAAACACTATGGATTTTGGTTGGTGTTTATGCAATAAATCTGTTTGTGGCTACTACATCTTTGCATAGTGATTATTTTGGCACCTCCTATTGGTACCTTTTTGTGACTAATAAAAATTATGCTCCATATATATATCTCCACTTCACGTGTGTGTGTGTGTGTGTGTGTGTGTGTGTGTGTGTGTGTGTGTGTGTGTGTGTGTGTGTGTGTGTGTGTGTGTGTGTGTGTGTGTATGTGTGCATGACACACTTGAATAGGTCAATTTGCCATGTAACATTATTTGTGTTGTTCTCACACACCCTTTATGTTTTAACAATTCAAATTCCTGAAATTCTTTGTACAAATACAATATTAAGCTGTGAAGATGTGGATAGCTATGGTGTTCTCTCATCACCATCCTGCACATTCCTTAAAAACTCCTGCAGTATCCTACTCTCTTATTGCTTCCCATTTTCACCGCTATCTTATCATCCCAATTTGACATCTTTAATCTGGTCAAAAAATAGATTCACACAAGACACAAATGGCAGAAATGGCCTATAAACAAAACTGTTTTTTTTTCTATCCTCAGCATTATTTTGGTGTATAGCATTGTGTACCAAAGCTAAGTGTTGGTAAATGACACTTATGTCCTATGGCAAAAAACAATGAATTTGCCTTCAGCCACGGTCATATGGTGGTCCTTGTACTACTCTGCTTAGCCCCATAATACAACAGAAAGCAATACTGATAGCACTTTAAGGAACAGGCTTCAGGGCATAATGCAAACCATATGGGATGTTTCAATTTTCATTACTGATATGAACTCTGATGCACACATAATCCATTGCTTTATACTTTTCTCATTTTTCCTTCAACCATGTGAATTTTGCTAGCTAAAATATGACTTCTTTCTTGTGCTCAGATAATGCTCACAAATAGAAAACATTGAATAATATTAAGTGTTGAAATTAGCATTACATACAACTATAGTTAAAGTTTTCTTGTCTCGCTAATGTTTTACCTGGTGAAGTACTAGCTACATCTGTTAATCCTCCACCACTATTTTGCTTATACCATAATTAGTCTACCAGTATCCCACCCCTGCTTGCTCCCTATTTTAGCTCTTTACTATAATCAGCATGACATAAGTTGTAATGATGACACACAAAACTTATGTGAACAGTGACCTAACTTTTGATCAGCATGTGCCTGTTTTTGTAAGAACATCATTTTATATTCCACAACTTATAAACAAAGGAACTGTATCTAGATCTAGGGATCTCATTGTTCCCCTTTACTCAGTCAGCCCTCATTATTTCATATTTAATTATTAAATATAATACCCCCTCTGGCATGTAACTGTCCAGACATATAACAACTGGAAAGCCCACAGATGCCTTACTAAAAGGATACAAGACCTAAACAACATGTCCTACATGGATTGACTTAAGGTCTGTTGCTATACTTAGTACCATACAGAATGCTAAGAGGTGATGTGTTTCTGGCATACAAGACATTCTTTGACCCATTACTGATGGATAAATCCACATCAGCAAGTCAGATGTAATCAGAAATACTCAATCTAGGAATCTAAACCTCGTCTGCAACATCCCCAGAACAGCTTGGAGGGACATGTATATTTCACAGATAATAACACTGCTATAGAGCAGACTCCCCATCCACATAAATAAAGTTCATCCCTGTTCATATTCAAGTGCAACTTAGATCAATAGATGGGAAACAGAAAATTTGCCCCAGAACACCTCCCTGTACTAATGAACAAAGGCAGCTCCTAAATGTTTTATCCCATGCAGCTGTCCCATCAAACTATATGTAGTATGATCTGTTATTCTCATTCGGGGTAAGATATAATTATCGATCATGGGATGGGTAAGGCCAATCTGTAACCATATGGGATAAGTTATTTTAAGCACAAAAAGGGAAATTAGTTAGGCTTAAAATGGCTCACAAGGGCAGCTTGCCTAGCACTTACATATGAGCCTATTATCAAAAGATTAACACAACACCCACACAGGAAGAAATGGCTCAGAAACAGAAATGTCTATAGGCCTGTAGTCTTCCTTTGTGTGCTGCTTCATGTTGAGTACAACAAACCACTGTTAATCTCATTCTGGGTTAAAAACTGAAACAAATAATTATGCACATGCAAGTACTTTGACGTTGGCTGTGCAAATAAGTTTGCCAGCAGTGCACTTCAGCAAGTTGTTGTGGGACACTGAAACTAATGTCACTGGCTTCTATCTCGTGTGTGTGTGTGTGTGTGTGTGTGTGTGTGTGTGTGTGTGTGTGTGTGTGTATATATATATATATATATATATATATATATATATATATATATATATATATATATATATAGTTTATTACTTTATTGATGTCAAGATCTAAAGTGTTCATTGTAATGCAGTCTACCTACTTCATGATGTAAATAACTGTGGCAGTGACACACATTACCCTTCCAAGTATGTTCTAATGAAATGATACATTTGGAGACATACCTGTAGAGTACTATTAATGAGTGCAGCACATATGTTTTAAATATATTGCCTGTAGTTTACTTTCACACTCTACCATACCTCTCAACTTCTTAGCAAAAGTAATCTGGACAAAGCCTAAAATAACGGGTAGACACATGCCCAAAAAATATGGACATATTTTAAATATTGCTCTTATAAACTTAGAACGTTGCTAGAATAACAAGATTTGCATTGACATGCATTTTCTGAAAAATATGAAGTCTGAAACTCAAATGTATGTCATTATTTAGTGACCTCAATCCTCAGTTAGCCGTTAGAAAGCACACATTTTTATGAGGAATAGACAAAAAATATGAGGCAAAAATCTGGATATTATGTGGAAATCTGGACAGTTGAGAGGTATGCTGACTATATGCACATCACAAAGACGTGTCAATGATCCACAAAAAAAAAATAATCTCAGTCAATGATCTTGAGATAACCAGTCAGGAATGCATGGGTGGTACTCAGCTGACAGATACCTGTAACTATTACCCAAGACCTAACTGCTTAATGCACCTTAATGTGACACACATAGATATCTTTCATGACACAACAACTAATGTGAATTATGTGATATATGAGTTATTCCTGTACTATATTGTGAGGTGTGATCAACATATTGATGTTTTATCTGTCTGTCACACCACATTTTCCATTCACTTAAACATATGTCATGCAAAGCACAACAATGCGCTGCTTGATTTCTTTTGTGGCATCAGGGGTTAATACAATCTTCTATAGAATGATGACTTTGCAGGTGTTTGAATTCAGCAATTGTAACTTGTATGAATGTGTCAACCAATAGTAGCATGAAAGACTGCCATATCCAACAGATGTGATGTGTATCTTTCACTTAGAGGTAACATTTACAGAGGGAGAATAATCTTCCAACTGTTCTTCTCCCTTTTAGTTCATGCATATGCCTTGCAACACAATAAAGATGTCATCCATTTAAATGAATGATGTGTGACATTTTCAATAAGACTTTTCCTGGGTGTGAGTGGCTACTACATGGTCCTCTGCATTATGGACGTAGTGTGACTAGTAACAAGTAAGACAAATTTATCCAACAGATCTGGTGTGGAGACTTCTACTCAAGGAAAACAGTTGCATGTGTAGAGGGTTCCCTAACAATTGTAATCAATTTTAGGCCAAGGATATGTTTTTCAATGCAATGATGATGTCATACTTTCAAATGTATACTAGCTCATATTTGTAGTAACTCTTCTTCTGTGGTTTGAATCGCTAATATAAAGTTCTATAGAGTGTGTACCTAGATAGGCAGAGGGTCAAATCTCGCAATGCATGAGTACTGTATGAATGTAAGACAATAGTGGCAGATAGGACTGGCTTATCCAACAGATGGTGATATGGCTGACTCACACTTGTGTGAACACTAAATTGGCTAAATGATTTTGAGCCCACAAACTACATTTTAGGGGATCGCTAAGTATTTAAAAACAATGCTTAAATCATCCCTTAAAGGTTGTGCTTTTTCTTCTTTGTGGTATAAAGTACCCTGTGCATAAGCAGTTAATACACATCTCTCTATAGTGTGGACTTAGATAGTCAGGGGTTCAATCTAGCAATGTCTTACCAGTATGGTTGTATAAAAGATAATCAAAATTATTAGGTAGCAATGGCTTCATCAGCTGACATGATGTGGATAATTTATTATAGTGGTAACACTTACATGGCTATTGGATTTTGATCATTCAAACACATATTAGGTGAGCCATGTAGATTTAAACTCACCACAGAGGTCATCCCATCAAGTACCTGCTTTCTGGCACATCTATATATGATTTATTCCATAGCATCATTAGTTAGCAAGCAGGTCTATACAGTGTGGACCTAGATAGCCAGGGGTTTAAATCTGAAAATGTATTTAAGTAAGACAACAATGGCAGACTGACTGGCTTACCCAAGAGATGATGATGATGATGATGATGATAATGATGATGATATGGCTGACTCACATATGTCTAAAGTTTTTTGAGCCCTCAGATTATATTTTAGGGGAGGTGTAACCATTCCAACACAATGCTGATGCAATCAATTAAAGTGTGTGTTTCATGACACTTCAAAAACAATTTTGGTGTCAGTGGTTGATGTACAGTTTTATGGACTATGCACTCAAATAGTCAAGTGTTTGAGTCTTGGAAGGTGTAACTATGAAATGTATAAGAAAATGCTACCAGGCACAACTGGCTTCTCCAAGATAATTGATGTTTACAAATTGACTTACTGCAAGCATTTACAACTGGGTACAGAAAGACATACCCCCGGATTCACTATCCTTCAGTGTAGGATGAGCATATTAATGAAGGCATGCTGCCTGAGCTCCTAAATGGACATGGAGTGTGTATGAGTGCAGGGGGTGTTTCTGAGAGTAGACCTCTCAGAATATACATGCCCCTGCAATCAAGAGCAGCAGTGTAGGAGTAAGAATGAGCGAGACTGCTCATAGGTGTTCGCATAGCCCCCAGCAATATCCCGCCAAGTATACAAGAGCAGTAGTTAAAACATTTAAATATAAAGAATTTTTTGTATGAAACAGATCAAATTTAACCATAGGTGCATGGGTTTGCCCATCGCTTAGCTATGGTTAATGCAGCTTAAATGGCACAAGAGGATAAAAAGCAAGATATATGCAAATGAAGCAGTACAGCAATAGTATAGTGGGCAGAGCATTCGCCTTATGAGCAGTCATTCTTGGTTCAAGTCCCACTCCAGTGCAATCCATTTTTCATGTCAAATCACTTTATGATCAATATATTTTGTTGCATAACCTACGACATAACACATATTTGTAAACTAGAGTGTTGCATTAAATGCAGATGTGAGGTGTCGTGTCATTGTCATAATGTTGCAAAGTCCACAGATAACCACAAGTGGCCCATACAGTATATGTATACAGGAATCAGGGATACAAATGGAAGGTAAAATGTGTAATGAATGATACAGTTGCCAAATCCACCACCTGCCCAAGAACCATTAGGCATTACTGTCTAAATTAGTGCGGTGGTAAGTGGGTGTAAGCAAGAGTAAACATAGTTACACAGCAGTAAGCAGGAATAAGCATATTTAAGCAGTAGTAAGCAGGTTTAAGCCTGTTTGCATGGGGGTAAGCAATGTGCACACAGGTTAAGCAATACTGAAGCTAACACTCTGTAAGCATATTTAACTGGAGGTTAGCATTGCTTATCTTCATGCTAACCTGCGCAAATCCACTTACAATTGCTTAAAAGTGCCTAAATCAATTTGTATGCATCAGCCGCTGTTCTGGCCAGAAACAAAATAAACAGCCTTTGCAGGTCTTGAACCTTGGACCCTGTACACTATAGTCACAGTAGTTAACCACCAAGCCATCACAACAATACATAAGATTGAGGTATCACCAAACAGATCTTCACCATAGGAAATACAAACTGAACATGTGAAAGGAATCTATATACAGTTTTATATCATATAACCTACTACAGGGCATAAATATTTGAACTGGAGTACTGCATTAAGCCCAGATGTGAGGTGTCATTGTAAAAAAGTTTTGAACTCCCCTAATAAACACAAGGACCCTATACAGTGTATGTACACATGAATCATGGATACCAAACACATATATAACATGTAATAAATAATAAATCAATGCCACAATTCAATATAATACAACTTAAATATTAAGCAATACTAAGCATTGCACAGCCCAGCTTAGTAGGTGTAAGCAATATGTAGTCCAGCTAACTCAGTCTACCCATTGGTATACCCCCTTTAAGCAATGCCAACCTTAGGTAAGCAGGTTAGCCCATAACTTAGCATTTTCAAAACTATCCAATCATGGCAAAGTGTGGGAAATCAGCCCTATTTAAACCCAACAGGCAGGAATACATCTCATAACTAGTTGTAGCTTCCCCTTGTAGGCACTATGTCTGGAATGGGAGAGGGTGTGCACTTTTGGGTGCAGAGCTGGGGCATCCAGGAGTCCAGAGTCATGGCAGGACTCCTTGTGAAAGACCATGACATGAGACTGCTGAAGGGCCAGTAACAGGGTTTCCAATACAAAGCAGAAGCCTGGGACCATCTCACCCATGACCTTACCAGTGCTACTGGCATACCCTGAACTGGTGAGCAGGTCAGGCATCACTATGCTGACATGAAGCAGAGAAAAGGGGATCTCTTGGATCAGTGGATCCAAGAAGCTAGGAGGACAGGGGAAGTCCCAGCCATGTATAAGTATCAGTCCACTACCTGTTTAATACTTGCCAGCTCATGTATTTTATGGATAGGTATGGCTAAATATTCCGCTTATGTCTTTCACAGTGGTAGGTGAGTGGGCTATGAACCAAGAAGCCCATGGCTGTAAATTGAAGTAGTTACGACACGAGGCAGGTTAGTAATACTCTTGCATGTACTGTCATAGGAAATAAATTTAAAAGTAGTAGTAAGTTAATTGCCTGTATAAAACCTGTATTGTTTAAGGCATGTACTGCATACACCAGAGAATAGGGCAGGAAGTGTCTCATATAGGTTGCATGTAAATAAAAGCATAATAGCCTGACAATTAAGGTCTAACTGCTGGACTGCATGTATTCACTCTGGTATCACATGGTAATGTAGAGTTGCAATCACTTAATAGTACTGTTGTAGTAAGCACTGATACCTACACTGTGCTACATAAACAAATTGTGTAGGAATGTCTGTATATGACTGTTGTAATCCCAAGAGGCCAAATAGTACAACTGAGAGAGGCTTAGACAGAAAACACTGAAAAGACAGATACCAAAATCCAAACAGCACACTCAACTGTGACATGAACTGTTGTATTTTTTGCGCACACAGCCATGGTTCGAATCATGGGAGTGGTAGTAGGCTGTATGCAGAATCATACCCCACAAGTGTACAGAAATAGGTTCATAGGTTCATAGGTAGGTACTAGGCTATTGGCCCTAGGGCCTATATAAGCCTAACAAAAAGGTACCCTGGCTTTCGCCATCCAGGAAAATTAGTTTCCTGTGCCCCTGTCGAGCAGAGCCACAGAAGTGATCCCCGGGGTGAATTTCCTATCTCCCATCCAATCATCAAGATTTTTCTTGAAGAGTGCTAATGAGAAGCTTTGTTTGATATAGATAGGTAGTTTGTTCCAGAGTAT
Organism: Protopterus annectens; assembly: GCF_019279795.1. NCBI lineage: Eukaryota > Metazoa > Chordata > Ceratodontiformes > Protopteridae > Protopterus > Protopterus annectens. The sequence goes on from NC_056728.1 coordinate 1,097,000,194, forward strand.
GGGAAGTTTCTGGGACAGAAATCTATCCCTCCAGCATGTTCTGTTTATTGTGGTGACAAGGTTTAGGTCCCTAGAGTGTGTAGCTCAGAGGGATTGGGATTTCTTTAATTGGAGCATGTCCAACAACTCTGGGTTTGACATAGCTTTGTATGTTAGGCAGAGATCTCCTCTGAGTAGGTGATATGCGATGGAATAAAGCTGGAATTTTTGAGACGGTCTGTGAAGGGCATCTGTTTGAGGCCGTAATCCTCTTTGTGAGGTATTTCTGTGGCCTTACCAGTTGTTGTAGATGTCTTTTGAGGTACATACCAAAAGGGGCATTGTACTCTATAATGGGTCTAATGAGTGATGAGTAGAGGGGAACAATGATGTATTTTTTCCTGGATGAGAAACCTTTTGTGATAAGGTGTGCCACGTAGAAGGATTTCCTGACTACTGTGGCAATGTGATTATCAAAGGAGAGACTACTATCCACCTGTGTCCCAAGGTCTCAAATCACACTTTCAGTGTTAAGTAGACTACCGCCTATGTGGTAGTTCATGGATACAGAGTTTTTACCAAAAGGAATGACAATCCACATTTTGGCATTGAACTTGAAGCCATGGCTTTGACCAGGAAGCAACCTGGTGCACGTACAGCAACTGCACGGCTGTAAAGTCAGCACATCAAAAACACAAATGTAACCAGCAGAAAAGGTGGAAATGAAAAGATTTTAATATAAAAATCACATAACTAGGTAGAGGGTAGTAAGCCCAACTACCCAGTAAACATAAGCCAATAGAAGCCATTCATGTATATATATATATATATATATATATATATATATATATATATATATATATATATATATATATATATATATATATATATATATATATAGTATCACAAAGACAGTTCATTGGTGCATTAAAATTGGTCATTAAGCCCAGGTGGGAACAAAGCCCCTAATTTAATAATCCATTTGCATTCTTTAAAGTTTAGTAATTCATGCCATCCTGATTTATCCCTACATTTTCCTACAATGCAATCAATAACTAAATTAAAAAGATGCAGACTTATGTTTACATACATGTTTATACAGAGCATTATTAGGACGCTTATTCTTAATATCACTAAGATGCTCCCCAATCCTGAGAAGAAAAGGCCTAGAGGTTTGTCCCACATAGAATGAGGAGCATGTACATGTGACTAGGTAGATAACCCACTCTGTACTACAGTTAGCCCAGAAGTTGATGTTAAAAATGTCTGACCTGTTATGACTACTGAATTCCCTTGTATGTTGAACCTTGTTGCAATAAATACAATGACCACATGGTATACAGTCCAACACTGGGTCACCTCTGAGTTGAGTGGGAACAATAGAACTAGGTCCCACCATCTTGTAATGGCTAAAAAGGGAACCCAGGGTATATCCTCTCCTAAATGAGAAAGAACATCTGTCACCCAAAAAAGGGTGTAATCTCTCCCTGGCCATAAGCATGTTCCAATGCCTATTGATGATATTCATAAACCCACGTGTATTACGTCCATATGTGGTAACCAGACGAACCAGAGGATTAGATAAATCTCTTTGTTTGTCCTTGTATTGTAACAAGTGAGTTCTATCTAGATTAGAAGCCCAGTGACAAGCAGTGCTGACAGTACCAGAAGGGTAACCTCTCTCACGAAACAGGTGTATTAAATCATCTCTGGTATTTTCAAATGTTTGCTGGCTTGAACAGATCCTTTTGACTCTGAGGAATTGTGATTTAGGGATATTCTAGATGATATGCCGGGGGTGAAAGCTTGTTGCATGTAAAAGTGAATTGTATTCGGGGAATTTCCTGAAAACCCAGGTAGCTAGGGTATCATCAGGGTTCCTGCTAACCTCAACATCAAGGAAAACAGTTCTCGATTTATGGAAATTTATTTTAAACTCGATTCCCCAAACATTGTCATTAAGATAGCCAATAAACTCATGTAAGTAAGTTTCATCCAACTTCCACGCCACCCAACAATCATCCAGATATTGCCTCCAAATGTTTAATTCATCAATATATAAATTGTGACTAGAGTCATAAATGATAACCTCCTCAATATAAGCCATGAATAGGTCAGCATAAATGGGTGTGAAAGAGGCACCCATTGCTGTACCTTTGACCTGCCAAAAACATTGGTCCCGGAAGTAGAATACGTTACTGGTAAGAACATATTCAGCCAGGCATACTAAAAAAGTATTAAAGCCTGGTTGGTATAAATCAGATCTTCCCAACCAAAATTCCAAAGCCTGCAAACCTGCCCAGTGAGGAATGTTTGTATAGAGATAGTTTACATCCAGGATACACAACAGCCAATGGGGCTCCAATTGCATGTCAGAAATAATATCCAAGAATTGGGTTGTGTCCTGAATTCTGGCCCATATCATGAGTAGTAGTGGTTTCAGATAATGTGTCAAATATTCGGAAAGAGGTTCAGTAACAGAACTCCTCCCTGATACTATTGGTCTTTCAGGGGGACATCTGGCATCCTTATGTATTTTAGGTAGAAGGTAAAAATACTGTTTGCACGGAGATGAAACTAGCAACTGGTGTCTAACCGACTCCGTAATGATGCCCTCTTCCTGAGCCTGTATCAGAAAAGAATCAATTTTTGTCTTAAAATGACTAGTTGGGTCCAATGGCATAGCCATATAATACTTGTTGTCACCCAATTGTCTTAATGCTTCTTCATTATAGTTGACACAATCCTGAATCACTACTGCCCCACCCTTATCTGCTTGTACAATAACAATTTCTTTATTGTTCTTGAGATCCTCTATGCATTGTACCTCCTCTTTAGAAAAGTTGTTATAGGATACCTGAAAATCCCTGAGGTTACAATGTAGATCCTTTAAGACATTGACCTGAAAAGTGGATACTAGATGTGACATAGGTGGAGTAAAGGTTGATTTTTTAAATCTAAACTCTGGAACTTCCTGAATAGTGTCATTTTTAAAAAACAATTTTAGATTGAGTAAATGACAGAAATTGACCACATCCTGTGCTAAAGTATATTCTGGTACAAAAAAAGACGGGAACAAAATTAAGGCCTTTATTAAAAACTTTAATTTGCAAATCAGAGAGGTGTACAGATGAAATGTTGTGTACATTTATACAATTATTTAGTGTTCTATCATCAGTTGTAACAGACCTTCCAAACCCTCCACAGGTTTGGCATTTTTGTATGCTTCCTGCCCCCTCGTCTGTACCTGAACCCAAAGGATGTGCCAAACTCCTTCTTTTGGGATCAGGTGAGGCATCTGTGTGGTTGCCCTCCCCTTCAGTATTGGAGGATGTCTCATCCCCAGATGTGTAACTCAATGACTCAGAGCTACATTTCAAAATGGATTTGGATGTTTTTCTCTTGGGGGCTGAAGGCTTATTGCTCGGAAGCCTAAACGTAACATTCCTAGGCATATCAAGTGGTTTGCCTCTTTCATAGTCCTCTATATCCCTTTGGAACTTTTTCAATTTTTTATCCTTTAATATCCTTTAATATCTGTTCTAATATCTGTTCTAACTTAAGTAATTCTATTGTTAACTGATTCACCCAAGAGGTAAAAGACCCACTGGATTCAAATTTTTTGGAGGTTACTCCATGCAAAGTGTTTCTACCTCCTGAATCCCTTGTTTGACAGCCCATTCATAAAAGCCAGCTAGTGCATCCACAAAGCCCAAGGATGCAGATTGTTGAATCTGCATCCACTCATCTGTTAATTGTTCATCAATATTATGAACCAAGGACTGTACCTTCACCCTCAAACCTCATGGTGTAATATTTTTGAATTGGTAAGCCTTGAACAGGCGTAAATGCCAAACATTGGTCCGAAGACCCGTCATACTTTTACCCAACTTAAAGAACATATATTCATATTGTTTATCTGAGTCTTGGGTCACCCCCGAAGAATGATTGTCTGCATCAGATAGACCTAAACCAAAAATGGCCAAATCATTCATGTCCGAGGCTAAGCCTTTCAAAAGTGGAGTCAAAGTCATGTTGCAAAAATGTATAGAAAATCAAATGAGTAATATTAATGGATTAGTCAACTTTGCGATCAGCAGGAATAAGACAAAAATCCTCTATCCAAAACCCACCATTTAGACAGATGTGTATATATAGAGCTTAGACACGAAAATGGATTCAATATAATATTTGTGTTCTTTCAATCTTCAAATTAGATAGGAATAGGTAAATTGTTTGCATTGGTGAATATTTTATACAGAAGTAGACCCAAAAACAAAGAGCTTAATCATTGTAAACCACCAAAGATACAATAGCCAGCCCTTGTGATATGACCTGAATAAAACAAAGAAATCACAATGCTGCATATCCCAATGGGTGCGAATTTGAACAAAAAACAAAACCACCATATAGGTGGAGTATTGAGATGACATGAAATATCAATCCCTACTCATATAATGTCCAAAAGAACAAAAAGTAGGGGATACCAAATCACAAATATCAATGATACAATAGCTAGCCCCTGTGGTAATGTGGGAATTATGAAACTACCCTTACCAAAAAACCACAATGCTGCATATCATCGTAATCAGAAATAAATTAGCACCAAATTGACCCAATCAAAGTGGCCCAGAATATCCACTAAATACCATAGCCACATATAAATGCCAAACTCATGTTCATATAATGAACACCATGATCATGTCAATGTTGGAACAACCCATAAACATATATATAACCCCAGTTATATTGTCTACATGAATTTCTGTAGGCAAAAATGACAATCCTTATAAACATTCATCAAATAGGGGAATGTAATTAATATATATAATATATAATGCAACAAGGCCGACCCCAAAAACCCAAATAGCACACTATTGCACCATACATATGGCTGTATAGTGTGACAGTAGTATAATGAGGAAAACCTAGCCCCCAAGAGAAATTCGACCCAAATCAGTCCCAAAACAAGACCATTTAAAGAGGAACCTGATATAAAAGGCAATAATGTTAAGCAAAATAGTGACAGCACATAGCATCTCATTAAAAAGTAAAAGGCAAAATACCTGAGATTCAGCTAACTAGTTACAATTTGTATACTCAGCAGGGTTACATGTCCACACAATAACCTTACTGTCACCAGTAGACTAACATAATGCATCAACATTAAATTCCAAGCTAAGGTTCCAGTGAGAGATAAAATCCATATAAATGCTTAACCAAACAACAGTTTGATATATAGCATGATGTATTTAACCAAAATATGTAGCCATGTTCGTCATGAGAACACTCTATTAACATACATATATTCAAACAAAAACAATTTCCCTTTATCCCAGTAGAGCTAAACATTCAAACAGCCATGTGAACAACAATCAATAATTTATATCTAAGAAATTGTTGAGAAATTGGCTAGTACAAAAATACCCTGCAAAATGCAATACAAAGATATATAGCAAAAAACTGGCGTTGATGCCATCTGTAGGCTAAGTACTAATATGACATATAAAAATCCATAGATCACAACAAAAAAAATATTGTGAGTCCCTCATAAAAAAGAAGTAGTGACAAAAGCCCTAATGGGACTGACCAAATTCCTCCAGTATTACAACAAGGAAATAGCAAGTGACGAAGCACATAGACTTTAGACTCTTTCCACAGCCCAACTGTATACAGACAGTAATCAAAAAAATTTCCATAAAACCATTTCAAAATGTCAAAACATAATAAGAAATATCCATAACATGGAATTTGACCATTAGAACCCTCGTCTAAAGGTAGACAAGAAAACCAGTCAGTGGATGGAATCACATAGTCACCTGTAGTTGATAATGGGTAAATAATGAAGCACATAGACTTACGACTCCTTGCACAGCCCAACTGCTTCCCAAAATGAAAATACTGACTGTAATCCAAAACGCCAAATCCAAGTTATAGTGAACGTTATTAAATGTCCAAAGTTTAACCATTCAGAACCTGTTCTGAACAAGAACAGAAAAAACAGTCAGTGAATCCAATCACCTAGTCCCATGTACTTGCTTGTAGATCAACTGACATGAAGAGGCCTCGAAAACAAAATCCAAAGAACCTTCACAAAAAAACGATGTGATGTTTAAAATAAATCCACAAGGCAAAGGAGACCAAGTCCAGCAACTAAAAGAGACCAAAAAACTGCCAAAAAATATAAAAAATAAATAAATATACCACTCGCAAGGAGGGAAATCACCAAACGCCGACAGCACCAGGGGGAGGAAGAACCAGGAATAAATGTGGTGCATGTACAGTAACTGCACGGCTGTAAAGTCAGCACATCAAAAACACAAATGTAGCCAGCAGAAAAGTTGGAAATGAAAAGATTTTAATGTAAAAATCACATAACTAGGTAGAGATTAGTAAGCCCAACTACCTGTCCCAAATTGGTTTTGGCTGTAATAGCCTGCTTCAGTGAGTAAACATAAGCCAATAGAAGCCATTCATGTATATATATATATATATATATATATATATATATATATATATATATATATATAGATATAGATATATATAGATATAGATATATATATAGATAGTATGACAAAGTCAGTTCATTGGTGCATTAAAATTGGTCATTAAGCCCAGGTGGGAACAAAGTCCCTAATTTAATAATCCATTTGCGTTCTTTAAAGTTTATTAATTCATGCCATCCTGATTTATCCCTACATTTTCCTACAATGCTTTGACACCAGGCATCTGTCTCAGTGAGGCCCTTTTGTAGGATGTGCCCTTTTATAGGATGTCCACATCATTACAGTCATCTGCGAACTTCAATTAGCAGACCCTCTGTGTGTTAGCCTACTTACAGAGAGAGATACCAAACAGGAGAGGACCCAGGACTGAACCCTGTGGTACTCCACTTGTCACTGATCTGAAATTGAATTTGGAGTCTGCTACTTTCACAGTCTGGGTTCTGTCAGTGAGCCAGCTGGCAAACCATCTTGTGACATAGGAATTTATACCTAGTTTAGTGAGTTTATCTATAATTCCAGAGTGGGTGATGGTGTCAAAAGCCTTGGCGAGATCTAGATAGGCTGTGTGAACCACCTTACCCTCATCTACGGCTTTCGTGACCACTTCAAAGAAGTCTATCAGGCTTAGGAGACATGATCTACCTTTTGCAAACCTGAACTGTGTGGGGTCCAGAGTTTGGAGATTACCAATGTCATTGTTTATAAGTTCCATGATGATACATTCCATAGCCTTGCAGAACAGGCTCATCAGGCTAATGGGGCGGTAGTTCCCAGGGTCTATACTGGCTCCCCCTTTATGGAGTGGGATAACCATCACTGTGCGTCATTCAGCGGCCACAAAGCCTGAGGTGAGGCTATGATTGAACATGGTACTTAGGTGGGGTGCCATTTCATTCTGTAGTTCATGTAGAACACAGCCTGGGATGTTGTCAGGTCCCATGGATGCTGTGTTCTTGGCTTTGGAGAGTGTGTTTGTTACCTGTGCAGCTGTGATTACAGGAACTTTGCATTCTTCCGGTATAGAGATGGGCCCTTTAGGGGATGAGAGGGGGCTTAAAGTTAGCAATGAACCTATCTGCCAGGATGTTGGTAATATCAGCTGGTTCTGTATATTTAGTGCCATTGTGCTGTAACTCAGAGCAGATCTGAGTGTTGCCATTGAGATTCTTGACATAGCTATAGAATGCTTTGTGGTTGTCTTTAGAATCAGTGGCAATTTTGTTTTCGTAACTAGCTTTGGAGGATTTTATAAGGGATCTCAGCTTCTTACTGAGGCTGACCAGGGAGTTCCTCCAATCATGGGATTTTACTCTTTTTTGCAACAGTTTCTTTCTTCTATTGTAGAGTTTGTTTATGACAGGGGACCACCAGATTGGCTTCCTTTTTTTGGAGGATAGCATATTGGTTCTGTTAGGGATTGCACGATTCATGCACTCGTGTAAGTGCTTATAAAGTCCATTTGTGTAGGATTCAGCAGTCGTACCTCTATTGTCCATCAGCATGGGTGTCATGAAGTTTGCCACTTCTGTCTTAAGAAGTGTGAAGTTGGCTATGGAGAAATTTTTTACAGTGGTTTCCCTAATGGGGGTGGGGGGTGGGGGTGGGATGTGGATGTCTAGGGTGATTAGCTTGTGGTCGGCTCTGACCAACAAGGAATTGACCTCTGGGGTGGAACATTGGTTGCCCATGTTGGTAATGACCAGGACTAGGATATTGCTGCTCCTGGTGGAGGTGTGGATAAGTTCATCCAAGGTGTTGGAATTTATAAATTCCAGAAAACGTTGAGCATAAGAGTTGCTACATGAGTAGTTTTCCAAGTTAATGATGGGGTAGTTGAAATTGTCCATTATTAGGGTGTTAGGCTGTACCCTAATATTTTCCAGTATATCAAGAAATGAAGAGTGGGAATCCTGGGGCATGGTGAGGGATCTGTAGCAAGCTACAATTTGGATTGTGGTCTTGCCCAGAGTTAGTTGCACTTGGATAATCTCGGATGCATTATGCTGAGCAACTAGCCTGGAGGTGTGGATATCCTTAATGAATATGGACACGCCTCCACTTTTAGTGTTTTTGTCCAGGTTAGGTGGCCGAAAGGTGTGGTATGAATTATAGCCTGGTAGTGCAGGGGTGCTCTCTGGAGCCATGAACCAGGTCTCAGTCACTGCACAGATGTCCAGAATCTCCAGTAATTCAGCCCATAGATGCTGCCTATCATCCTGTCCCCCTAGCAAACCAGTGGGATGATTGCAGATGTTTAGGCAGCCATACAACTGATTGTCAGACATCTATAACAACAAACCTGTCACTCTAGCAACCCTCCAAAATGTTATGAGAGTAAGTAGCCAAGTATGTCCCATCACCACCCCCATGTTGTCAGGCTGTGACCAGAGTGTGTACAGTAACAGAGTGAGACGTATGTGCATAATACTATTGTGGAAACTGGTAATTTGTGTAGTAACATGGAGGTAGTACTAACAAACATTGCTCCCACAGGTCTGTCAGATACGAACACTGTGCTTATAAATAAAAGATTGATATCCTGTACTGGTACTGTTTACTCTGATATTGTATGGCATTGTTAGTGTTGCAGCTGCTCAGAATAATAAGGTATTACTCATTACTGTCACCCACACTCAACTACATAATACAACTGTCTAAGAAATCCTGTATAAGAGTGTTGTAATTACAAGGTCAGAATGTAAAACCACAGGAGAATTATATACAGAAATCAGACAAAAAATATACAGCAACACCTATATAGCACATTCAGCTGTGATGGACAGTGTCTTATTTTTAGCAGACACAGCCATGGTTCAAATCCTGGGAGTGGTAGTAAGCTGTATACAGAATCATACCCCACAAGTGTACAGAAATGTCCAGAATGTCCAGTTATTTGACCCATATCTGCTGGCAATTACCCTGCCTCCTGCCATATCAGTGTGCCAATTTCTGACATGTAGGCAGCATGTCATGTCATAGAACTGACTGTCAGACCTGTACATATTTGGAAAATGTCAAATAAAACAAACCTGTCATTGTACAAGTCACTAAAGGTTTAAGAGATCAATAGTGGAAATATGTCCCAATTCACCTGCTTGTGGTGAAGACATGCTGTTGTAATGCCCACTGTGGACTCATATATGCATGTGTTCTGTTTGCTATGCAACTGTTCCATATCTGGTGTTTGGGTTAATGCAAATATCTATGCTTGCCTTTATACTATTATACCTAATCCAGGAATGTGTCGACTATTACTAACCCACATATGTTGATAAAATGTAAACGCCGGTCCCAGCAGACCCACCTGTCCAACCTCAGCTGGCTGAGGCATCGGGCACCAGCACGTCTGGGGTCCAACCTGGGACCTCCTCGTCCATTAGTCCTGCACCACCTTTGGGTGGAACCACCTCAGGTGATGGGGCTCGCACCCACTTGGAGCAGGCGTGGACAGAAACCTGTAACCTGTTGCCAGGTCAGGGTCATGGTACATAGCGAGCTCTTCAGGGAGGTTGGAGATTTGCTACGCCAGGTTGAGGGCCATGTGTCATGACTAGAGGATCGGCCTGGCTCTTCTACTCAGACTCCAGCACAGCCACCTTCAGGGCTGTGAAGGTACAGAGGTGACTGCCCATGGATGGGGACCTTAGGCCCACTGTTTCCACTAGGGGGCTTATGGGCTTCTGATTTCCCAACAACCCTCTCCATCAAGGTGTTTATCCCACACGTGTCATATACTGCCCCTGTATGCATCTTGTTTGTCTTGTCTGTTAACCTACCCAACCTACCTCCTCAAATATACCTACTATCCCTCCCCAACATCCCACTCTCACCTGAAAAAAAAAAGAAAAGTAAAAAGGGCAGTCTGTTCCCAAAAAATAAATCTTGCCCATACATAGCTATCCATTTTGCACACATGTCCACTGGACACATGTAATCTGGTCTAATTGGCTTAACAACATATTATTGTTGTCCTCACGCCTCTCTCAGGTGTATGAGTGTCCAAATCTATATCCAAATTCAGTGTATATGCACAGCTGTTACTGTAGAAGAAATGGGCAGCAATGGACCTTCCCTACACCCTTCCTGCACATCCCTAGCTATTTTCCCTACTGTCTTTCCCTCTTTGTGCCCCTTTTTCACCACTTTTCTATCAACCCTTTTTCATTTCTTTTAAAGAAATTAGCCCAGAGGTAAGAGGGTGTAAGAACATTTAAGCAGCAGTAAGCAGGTTTAACCCTGTTTGCATGGGGATAAGAATGCCTACACAGGTTAAGCAATTGAGAAGCTAAATTAGTATAAGGAACTGTAACCAGAAGTTAGCAGTGCTTACCTCTGCGCAAACGCACGCAAACCCACTTAGAACTGCTTAAAAGTGCCTTAATCACTCTCTATCCAATGGCTCTTGGTCTGCTCAGCAACAAAATAAACAGGCCAAAGTGATTTACCACTAAGCCATGTCAGATATACATAACCCTGATGTTTTCACAAACATATCATTCAGCACAGGCATTCAACAATACAGAAACATGTAGATCTATGTGTGTGTGTATATATATTTATATCTAAATAGATATATACATATCTATATACATCTATAGATATATATGTCTACATATATATGTGTATATATATATATATATATATATATATATATATATATATATATATATATATCTGTATATGTATATACAGATATATATCTATAGATATAAAAGAGAACATAATAAATACATATATGACCACAGGCACCATTAATGGGGGTGAGGGGGCCAAAGCTACATATGTCTTGTATGTATTGATATTACCCCCCCACACACACACAGCCAAACAGGTCTGCCCTGCAATATAATACCAACTGTTGCAAGTCCCATAATCAGGACCTGACACAACATGGGTACAAGATGTTAACAGTAATCCATCTCACCTGTAAGATGTCAGGCTGGTATCAATAACATATGCAGTACAGTCTGGCTACCATATGGAATGTACTATGTGGAAGTAATAAACATTCCTAAGATACATATATACACACACACAGATATATGCAGATACATATATATATATATATATATATATATATATATATATATATATATACATACACACACACACACACATATATATATATATATATATATATATATATATATATATGCATATACACACACACACACACACACACACACACACACACACACATATATATATATATATATATATATATATATATATATATATATATATATATATATATATATAATTAGGGGGTACACACCATACGGAACAGCCAGTATTCCTACAGTTGCCACCTTACCAACTGGACACTGTATGAGTCACCCATACAAAATACAATTGTTGCCTGAAACATATACCCACAGAGAGGTCAAAGAATATAACACCACACACAAGTTTGCATATACAAGAAAGCTTTATTTGTTTACAGTTGTATATGCCATGTCATATAGCTGTTTAGACTTTGAAATGCATATAAACAGACCAATGCAACTCTCAAACATATCAATTAATACAGTATTCCAGAAAGCATAACATATGTTGCAGTCCAGGCCAAGGCCTTCAAGTAGTACAACAGTAAAGATAGTCTGGGCCACAGGATAACAATCAATCAACAGTAAGTAATGCAGATGTATAGTCCAGCAGCCTCTATCTACACTCTGTATACAATCCCTAGGGGGTAAAGACTTCAGCTGACACAATGGGATGAATCTGTTACATAACAAGGCATAACTGAAACCATCACAATCACACTGACAAACAGAACAGTCTGTATGGCAGGAAACAGTAGGCGTGCATTTACCCAAGGTGAATTGTATGGTAATGTTCATCCAGATACCTTAAGGCAGTTTACCCTTGATATCCCTCACATGTTGTAACAGCCTAGGTTAGTTATGGTGCATCCCCCCCCATAGAATGACATACAGGGGCATATACCACTGTAACATACACTGACCTCTGGACTGCAGAAGGGCACACATGTATTGTGCAGATGAAGCCCACGCATATATGGACCCAACCCCACAATATGTGTGGGGGGCCACAACAGCAGTGGAATGATGGCAGAGGTTTCAGTATGACATACTCACAAGCCACTACATAACAAACTCTGACAGCATGTCATATGGACAAAGCCTGGTATATAGGTGGAGGACAGAGGCTGGAACACAGGCCCATATGTGAAATATTGTTGTCATACACTAAACAAGTTGATGGTGTTACAGGATAGTCTGCAACATACCCTTAGTCAGAAACACAAATGGATGTAGTCATGTACAGATAGCATTCAACACACACACTGCCAGTGATATAACTGACACAAGACCTGTGTGGTGGACAGGTAAAACATAACAGGCACACCTCTGGCCATCAAGTGGAGAGGCCCACAGTTGAGAGCTATGCAGACAAACTGCAGTCCAAGTTAAACTAGTATGTACACACAAACCCTGTAACACTGGTGCTATACAATGCATACAACAACACTACTCACACTCTGTTTGTAGTTCTTGAACCTCATAGAAATATGTTGCTGGCCTGAGTGTGCAAGATCTCTTGTAAGAGGTGTTGCTACCTGCTGTTTGTAACACTGCTGCCCACACACAGAAAGAATGTCCACTATACAGGAAAGGTAAATGGAAACAGATGCTTGGTGCCAGAGCCATGGGCTCAAGCTTAATGCCATGAAATGTATAGTTATCCCCTTTGGGAACAAACACATACCCATGAATTACCACATAGGTGTCAGTACATTAAACACTGAAAGTGTGATGAGAGACTTAGGGACACAGGTGGACAGTGGACTCATCTACGATAACCATATCGCCACAACGGTCAGGAAATCCTTCTATGTGGCATACCTCATCACTAAGGGTTTTTCATCCAGGAAAAATGAGGTCATTGTCCCACTGTGCTCATTCCTCATTAGACCCATTATAGAGTAGAATGCCTCATTTGGTATGTACTTCACAATACATCTGCAACAGCTGGAAAGGCCGCAGAAATACCTCACTAAAAGAATCACGGGCTTAATGCAGATGCCATATGCTGACCATCTAAAAATACTCCAGCTATACTCTGTGGCATATTGTCTACTCAGAGGCAATCTCTGCTTAACATACAAGGCCATGTCAAACCCTGAACTGTTGGACATGCTCCACTTAAAGAAATCCCAATCCCTCAGGTCCACATGCTTCAGGGATCTAAACCTTGTCATCACAATGAACAATGCTGGAGGGATAGGTTCCTGACCCAGAGGCTCCCCATACTCTGGAGTAGACTGTCCATACATGTCAAGCAGAGTGTCTCCTTGGCCCTCTTCAAAAGGAATATTGATGATTGGATGGGAGATAGGAAATTCACCCTGGGGATCATGTCAGTCGACCTGCTAGACAGGGGTCCAGGGAAGTAAATATAGTGGGAAAAAATATCCAGGGAATTGTTATGGCTAGACTTGTATAGGCCCTAGGGCTGATAGCCTAGTACCAACCTATGAACCTATGAATCTATGAAACTATGAACCTATGACTATGCCCACATGATGTAGGGATTTATAGTAGTGGGTTGCCATGACAGTGGTAATTGGAAGTACTACTCAGCATGCTGTATGCAGTTAGCAAGTGGAGGACACTGATTGGTGCAGAGGCCATCACCTGATCATGTGCATCACCTACAAAAGCCATAATGCAATCTATTCCAAGCAGCTCAATCCATTTACTGGAGAGATAGAGAGAGAGAGAGAGAGAGAGAGAGAGAGAGAGAGAGAGAGAGAAAGAGAAAACAGATCCTCAATCAAAACCAATACCACAACCAAAAAAAACCCAGAAACAAAGGAAGCAGGCTAAGGCCATAGCCAAGGAGAAACAAAAACCTCCTACAAGGACACCATCCACAACAGACCTGATTCCCACAACACATATGTGAAGTATATATGCATGTAATTGGCTGTAGTACTTTGTCCATAATAGTGGGGTAGATGATGTGGAATGATATATATATGTGTCATCAGGTGTTGCTGTTGTAATGATGTTCAGCTGAACAACTGCTATGGACAATAGAGTCTGTCCCTATGGGTAGTGGGTCATACCCATCAGCTGTACAGAGCAGCACCGACTGACAAGATGTAAGCCAACATAGTGTGTGTTGTGTAATGGAAAGTATGTATATTACTGTGGCTAATAGCTGGTGGTGAAAGTAATGTCATAATGATAGACACATGTGTTCCAGAGCCCACCACTTGCAGAACACTCAGGCTAACATGTATTGTAGCATGCTGGAATGCCAAAAGTGTGTAATAGGCTTACCTCCAATCTGGCCCTATATATACCCCCCTAATGTTAGGCTGTGTCCATAAGTGGCACCTGTCTGTGTTGTAGCAAGGCAGAACAGTGCAGTATATGTGTACATATCTTTCTCTCTCTCCCTTGATAGATATATATATATATATATATATATATATATATATATATATATATATATATATCTACTATATATATATATATATACACACACACAAAACACATATATACATTATAATATATATATATATATATATATATATATATATATATATATATATATATATATATATGCATATATATATATATATATATATATATATATATGTGTATGTCTACATATATACAAACGCACACACACACATATATGTATGTAAATACATGTCCCCTATATTACCACCACAGTGCTGCATGCTATGTGTGAGGGAACAGCACACATAGCAAAACACACAGATATATACAGCTCTAAGTGTGTGCAACATGGACGGGTATGTCACATGTGAACCCCTTGTTGGGACCACATTGCTCTTGTCTGTGAAGTAGGGAATGGGAATATGGGGAAGGATAGCAGATATAATTGTGGAGGTGGTTCGGGTTGGTAGATACAGAGGAAAGCCTACAGGGATGGTATATGACACATGTGGTGGGGAAACACCCTGGATGGTGTGTGTGATCTGCCATGTGGAATACCACATGAGGCCCCATATGGAAACAATTTGAACAAGGCCCCGACCCATTGCTAGTTACAACAGCAGTCCACATCCCTGAAGGTGCCTGGCCTGGAGGCTGAGCAGGATGAGCATGTGGACCCAGTGATTGTGTACTGGGTGCCTCAAGGTGCTGTAGCACATCCTACAAGTGTCTGTGGAGCCCACTATGGAACAGACCCTGGACCTGACCTAGGGTGACAGGATCATGTTTGTGTGTGCCCCCGGGGGAGGGGACAACATCCCCAGAGGTGAATCCACCTGAAGGTAGTGCTGGACCAGTAGATAAGGAGGACCCATGTTGGGTCCTACATGTGATGTGGCCTGGTAACATGGCTAGATGAGGTGGGAGAGGTGGGTTCTGCTGGCAGCTATTACCGAAAAATGCTATTGTGTCACTGTTATAGAACATATGTGGGTAGTAATAGTCCACACAATCCCAGAAGATGTCCAACAGCATGCATAGATATCCCCAATAACACAGAATGACAGTTGTGCAGCAATCACATAGCAAGCATACCACATGCATATATGGAACCATAGTGGCCTTGACAATGGCATGAAGGTGAAATAGTCTGTAACAGGTCAGCAATGATAGTGTCCACAATGGGAACATGGCTACAAACACATAGCACAAAGTGTGGTGCAATACAATATATTTCCCAATAGTAGGTAAGCTGTAGCCATACCTATTGAGTTGGGTGAACAGTTTGTACTTACTGATATGATGGTGGGGTGACAGAGATGTGTTTTAAGAACTATGGTAACCTTGCTGTATAAGTTGCTCAGACCTGTTTCCATCTTTATGTCTTTCAGGCAAGATGTCCCATGGCCGTTTACCCTGGTGTTCAGCGGCAGAAAATGAGGTCATCTTGGCCCACCTAATACAGCACTTTCTAATTCTGTTTGGAAGGGTTGTCCATGAGCAGCAGGAGTAGACCGTCCTGTGGAACGATCTAGTCCACAGGGTCAATGATGTCGGTCTGCATAACCGCAGTTATGACCAGGTCCGGCATCATTGTTCTGACCTGCTTTGCAATGCTCATCGACATGCTGCTGCAGTCCTGAGGGATCACCTCGCAACAGGGAGGGGTCATGCCATCCATCCTCCCTTGACACGTGTTGAGGAACCCCTCGCCAGCCTCATGGCACTTGCCCACCCGCACACCCACCAACTTGCACAGACCATTGTGGAGGTGGGTGCTACCCACACACTGGCTGAGAAGCATGCAGATAAGGCCACAGGGCACATCAGTTGACCACTGCTGTGTATGCATCCACATCTGTACAGATAGATCATGCATATGTGAGATGTCATATATATAGTCTGTTGCTGCGTAGTAGTGATAAACAGATGTGCATAAGTGGTAGTATTGTTGACTTATACTGTAGGTGTGCCGCAATACTGCATTCACTCTGTAGCAATGCCACAGCTGTGGCCATTGACATCACATCTCTCACACTCTTATGTAGGTCCCTCTGGTATACCACAAAGGCAGCAGCCTGTAGCTGGTGAGTATGACTAATGTTCATGCGTGCCAATACACCAGGCATGTTATGGCTATGGTATATTCCATGCACACATCTAACACACCTACCCATAATGCATGCTGTACATGTTCACGTATTGTTACTGTTAAATGCACTGCATCACAGTGGTGACCATGATGGGGTATCTGAAGGATATGTCAGACACCTTCAAGATAACTAACAGCCTGTCATTGCAAAATGTGTCCACAGGGATGAACATAATGGTGGGACACATGGCCTACAGAATGGACATGTGTGAAACATCACCCTTATACAGTGCAACAACAGTGTATATACCAGTATTACAATGGCAACTGTTACAGAGCTACACTATTGCATAACATAATACTGTGGTCCATATTATTAGCTGGGACTAGGCTGTTACACTTGGTGTTCAGTGTATGGGACACTGCAAACTGACACACGTGTGTAGGCCATACTTGTCAAGTATCTGAAAAAAGGCTGAAGGTGGGGAGGGTGTGTCAGCATAACACACCAGTGCACTGCAGCAGGGACAGGTAGGTGTGTGGGTTTTTGG